>NC_022026.1:51621329-51708443 GCF_000317375.1 Microtus ochrogaster
AGATCTGCCTGCCTCTGCCTCCCGAGTGCTGGGATTAAAGGCATGCGCCACCACCGCCCGGCCCTATCCATCGTTTCTTGTTTACTTTTTCTTTTACATTGTCCTGTTCTAAATTTTATTATCTTCATAGTAAGAAAGAAGAGGTTTTTGAAATTAGAATATATGGTGTGTACAGTTTACTGTACCCACTGGAAGCTGCTATTGAGTTAGCATTTTTGTGTTGGTTGTCAGAATTTTGATAAAATGAGTTTTAAAGACAATTTCTAAAATGTGGAAATCTTAAAGTAAAACCTTTTATTAATAAATATTTAGAATGATATCTAGTTAACTATACATGTGCATATATGTACATGGTTTATCTTGTATTGTAATATGAACATATTGCAATATTTAGAAGTATTTTTATAGCCATAACTTTGTTATAAGTGTCTGCTTATAAATGGCATCTTAAAAATTATTCAAAGTGGCTATACATTTTTATGTCTGTTACTTTTTTAATACTAAGGTTTGAGTTGTTTTTTTGTGACTTAGGCTCCAATATTGAATTAACCTAATTATTTTTCGAAGTATGGATATTTTTTCAGAATCAATAAGCAAGAAATTTAGATTTTAATATAATGAGGTATTAAGTTATTCCGTAACATTGGTAACTTGGAACATTTTCTTTTTTTCTTATTTTAAAAAAGATATATTTCCAGTGTATTTTGAAGACTAGAACTGACCTATAAGGACTGGCTGAAACAATAATTTCAAATACATGTACACACAATACATTTGTGAATTTTTTTAACTCATAAAGATATATTTATAAAATTTATTTTAAATTCTGTATTATTGTGATCTTTAAAATATGCAAGTGCTTTTTAAAGGACTAATGTATACTATATAATCAGAGGTTTTTCCCACATTTTTGCCTTGTGCTATGATGTGATTGCCTTCTTCTTTTTTCCCTAGCAATATTTTTCAGAATAAATTAATTTTATAATTTGGAGAAATCAAAGGGTATCATGAATGGTGCCGAACTGAAAAAAAAATTGGCTATGATTTAGTTTTTATTGATCATATAAATGAGTACTATGGAGCCTCCAAAATAAACTTTTGACCTTAAGAGACTACATTACCAAATGCCATATTGAAATGGGAAAAGGAAATGACAGCTATGTGTACAAGATACTGACCTATGCCCACAGCTTTGGAATCGTATTGCCAATGCAGAGATGGCAGTGACACTGAGGGTTCACCTAATATAAGTGGCTGTTTACAGAAATAGGAATGCTGCATGATTCATTAAAGGGAAAAACCGTGATGACGGCTGTTTCTTCATGTAGATTCCACATGGGTTAATCAAGATGCAAGCCTCAGAACTTCTGGATGACTGATGGATGGACTCTAGGGGGAAAATGTCATTTCTGAGATTGCTGAAATTGCCTAGCTTTATTTCCTCCCTTTAACTATCTTGGCAATAAGAAATTGTTATTGCTTAGAAATTTGCCTTTTAATTACTTACCACTCAGATCAGGACACACATTGCATATATGTATATGTATAAATTTTAAAGTGTTATATATAATATATGTTATATATATTTTTATACAACACTTTAAAATTTATGTGGAAATATTAAATATTGACGATATATACATTCAAATGATGAATTAATTCAGCATGTTCTAAGTTTCACATTTAAATTAAGCCACACGGAAACAGAAGCCCTTTAAAAATAGCTACGCATGCCTTGACATTCACGTTGTACTGAAGAATTGCCTTTTAGCATTTTCGAGGATATGAAATTAAGAGTTATTCAATAAACATAAAACTAGAGACGTTTCTCCTGATGAAAATGAAATATTGAATTGCCATATTCACTTTCAAATATTTGTTTTTTATCTTATTTCAAGACTATCTTTTCCAATTATCTGTGTAAATATTAATACTAAGGTATCCTTGTTTTTCTTTTTCTTTTTTTTCACTTTGTTTTTTTTTATTTATTTATTAAAGATTTATGCCTCATCTTAGGATGGGTAAAACTTAGAATGTCTCGGTCTGCTCCGAATTACCTTTCAAAGTTATTTTATGGTAGAACTTAAAATCACTTATATAGATTTTTTTAAATCAACATATATAGATTCATTTATCTTTGGATCAAGAATAATTTCTTACTTTTCTTCAAGGAATGAATGGTTGTATGAAAGTAAGTTTATAGTATCTCCAAATGCTTAAGATTGTAGGGTTTTCATTCCCATTTTGGGAGAAACTGAGTGAAGTTAATTGTGTGCATGAGTACTCTACACCTAGTTCTAGGATCTTTGAAAGACACGATATGTCAGAGCTTAATACTTCTGAAATGTTACTTACTATGGCATTTCCTCCATGGAGCTTGTTTGGCTAAAAAAAAAAAAGGAAAGGAAAGTCACTGGCACAAAATATTCATTGATTACATTCTTAGTAACTTTATAGTAACTCTAAGAAACAGAATATGATAAGAAATACCTCAGTTCAAAAATCTTTAGCAAAGGTTGAGAGTGTTTATCCATAATGCGATCATTTGTGCATTGCTTCTGGCCTCCTCAGTGCTTTCATTGAGAAAGGGAGACATCTCAGTATGGAGTAACTTCTGTAGTCTCTTTGAGGTTCTAAGAAAGGGTATCGTTTATACATTACCACTGGGGAGCTAAGAATGTGAGTATGCACACACATATGTAAGTATTGATAATAAAACTCATTTTTATGAAGGGCAATATTTTTTAAACTATTTTAAGAAATATCCTACTTTCCTACCTGGGGATATAAAGATGATCTCTGTAACTCCACATATATCTACAAAAAAGGAAAATCTCCAGATTAATATGATAGTTTTAAAAATCTGATGTTTATGAATGTTTGTTAAGTTTTCCTACTTGGGTCCAAAGAGTAATGTCTGTCACTTCATAATTTGGTTAAATAATTCACCAGGTGTTTGGAAAACCAATAGACCAGGGAATGTCATAAAGACAACTTGCCTCTATGTGCCCAAAGGAATGAAAATCTCTCGCCTCTACTGCACTGACCCAGAGAACCTTGTGTTCTCAGTCCAGGCAGCCATTTGTCCAGAATCTCCCAACTTATGTTTCCTTTTACCCAGAAACACCTGCTTCAGCCTGAAAAGTACACGTAAAAGCCCCCCTCCACAAGAAACCAGAACTTCCGGCTTCTGACCTTCAGAACCTTAGGGAATTTCTTGGGAATTTTTAATCTTGTGTTACATAAAATATATCTTAATATATGTGTTAAGGTTTGGTTATAAGTTAGTGAGTGATAAAATTAGCCAGTCTTCTTACTTGTCCAATGAGAAGGATAGCATTAGTTCAACATGTGTGAAAAGTTTTATCTTGAATTAATAAGAAGATATACTATGTAAGACAAAATATAATAATTTTGAAAGGTTATTCTAATTGTAAAATATTTTAGGACAAGTAAGAATTTTGTTCACTGTTCTATTATGTGCCATAATCACATTGTAATTTAAAGGACAGCATTTTATATTTATTTACAGGGAACATTGTATTGCTTCTTTGAGGGTAAATACTATCTATAATAGCTTTGATATCACATATATTTTTTAGAGGGAAGGTCACTTAACATTTATTTAACATAGAAAACTTCAAGTGCATTTAATAAAAGTGTTCATGCTACATTTTGATTTTACATCGATACTAAAGCCATTTTGTAGTTTTAGAGAGCATTTTGTTGTCACTGAAACCTTTAGTTCTCATATTGCCATCTCATCAGTCAAATTAACATATACTGATTGTCTGTTTTTGGAAAGCATATTACTTATTGAAGGGATATCTAAACATGAAACTGTTTTTACTCAGAAGCCAGTGTTGTGATGGTAAGTAGAGAAAGATAGCAAGGAAAAATTATACTAATGAGGCGCAGTACTGCAAGATTCATATGGAAAAAACAGGACTGTGCTTGTAAGAAGAGGCAATAGGGGTCTGGCAGTGGTGGCGCGCGCCTTTTATCCCAGCACTTGGAAGCAGAGGCAGGCGGATCTCTCAGTTCAAGGACAGGTTCCAAAGATACAGAGAAACTCTGTCTCAAAAAATTTTTTAAAAAGGAGGCATTATGATGGATATTGCAAGCAAATGAGTCTTTATGAATAGGTAAGATTTTAGATTTTCAAAGTGACAGAAAAAGTACAAGCAGAGGGACAAGCACTTCAGTAGTGACACAGCTATAGACAAACCATGCTGTTTGAAGGAAAAAGTGCTTACTACTTAACCAACTCTTAATTTTTTGATTTCAAAAGCCTCTAAGTGGCCTGCTTCTTTCTCCTGCCTCCTTATCTTTACCTTGCTCTGTCATCCACCCTCGCTAAACTGTTGAAAGTTGTTCAGACTTATAATTTCTTGCACAGATTTCTTTACCTATTGAATTCCTGTGAGTCTTTCACTCCAAACCCTAAAGATTTCAGTTTAGACTAATTGGAAACCTTCCCCCAAACCCAAGGATGGAATAGGTTGGATTGCCCCCTTTTTGCAGGATGGGAGGGTTCTACTATAGCTTCGAGTTGTTCCTTCATTTTAATCTAAATGTTTACCTGTTTATCTATTTCTGTGCTCATTATGTTATAATCATACTCTAGGGTCTCAATAAATACTAATTTGAGTTACTATGTCCAGTCTAAAATTATATAAAATATTGTAGGCATTGGCAAGTCATTACCTTCAGTAAGTTCATCATTTATTATAGCAGTTTTCAAAGTATGATTCCCAGACTAAGAGCAAGTAGTATCAGCATTGTATGGAAACTTGGATTTAGAAAGCAAAGCAAATTATTAGGCTCCTACCCCAGAACTACAACTGGATCTTAATCTCTGAAGTAAAACCTAGCAGTCTTATCGTTGAAAACAAGCCTTTATTTATTTAGTATAAACTCATGTTTGAGAGCCATATTTAAGAGAAGAAGAGCTGTAATTTGGGGAAATTTAAAAGCTTTGAAAGGAAGAAAACATTCGCACATAGTGGTACTGTGGAGATGTAAAAGACTAGAAGAAGAAAGGTAGGGTATGACTCAGTTTGAATCTAATAAGTAAGTACCCTGTCTAGACCAAAAGTAATGTTCATTGCTAGGAAATTTTCATGATGTACCTGCAGATAAAATGGGGTAAATATCCATAGGCGAATCCAAACTTGATAAAGTTATATGGAAGTTATTGGTAGTTGTGGTAAATGAAATAAAAAAGGGGAGATAATATATTTGTGTTGTAGAATACTGATTTCATTTGAGATGCCAGAGATATTTGAATGAAGATACTGAGCTATAACTGAACAGACATAAATATAAACTCTTGTCTCTGCCATTTAATTTGTAATGTTGCCCCCAAACAGTCACTTTTTCCATTTTATCACATGTAATGTTATCTTAATACTTGCTTCTTTGAGCTGCTATAAGAAAGAAATAGAAATTAAAATAATTTCATATAAATATAAAAAACCTACTTCAATATACTATTGGTATGTGATTATTTGGTAGATATTAGCACCACAGTTAGAGTATGTGACAGAAGCACTTAATAGGAAACAGAAAAGGTTTGAAAGATTTGAGAGTCATATGCAGAAGATTGCTAATGGAAACTATTAACAGAGAAGGGATTATTATAACAAGACAACATGAAATATTATCTCATACAGACACCGAGAAGAAAGGACAAGGAGGCAAAGATTTAGCAGGACCATATATGTCTGCACACGTTGATCTGTCCTTATCTTTTTACTCCCCCTTCTTTTATTAAAACTGTAATATCTTGTGACTTTGGAAGCTCTGTTATCATTTGAACTGCTAAATTATTGAAACATTTCTTGATGTTGAGCTCACTGTATCACAAATCAAGCAATTCTTTTTATATAGCTTGATTTAATAGTGGTTTTTCCATGTTTATTCATAGCCTACTATCTCTAATTCCTGTTCTTTGATTCCTTCCAATATTGGTGGCTTATACTGTTATTATTGGTAGACTTTAGGATGTCTTCACTTCTTTAAGCTCCCTGTGTCTCTTACTACATGAGAACTCAGAAACCAGTGGAAAGAATGCCATAATTTTTTATATATTGCTGATAAGTATTTACATGATTTCTATCATTTAAATCTTTCACACTTGATATTTTAAAGCTAGCCAGAAACATAAATTAGAAAATGGAAAGTTACTCTTGTAAAAGTGATTCACTTTCATTTGTGTTGTTTAGCTCTTTGGACATTTGGACACGTAGATTTAGCTCTTTGCATGGGGGATCACAAGCTTCTTCGAACTGTAACACACATACATGCCTCATTATATCACACCTTCTGTCCATGTTCTATTATCTGTCAACAATAAGTATCTCAATGAGGTAAAGGGCAATAAATCAATTTCAAGAATTCTTTGTACCTCATTATGTGACTGTAAGAATATGATGATACCATAGCACCATATCTGCAAATCATTTTGCCTGAAGTTGTAAGAATACATCACATTTGTTAATACATTGAAGACAGTTGTTAAGTATGACAACATAAAACAATAGGAACTAAAGATATTAAATAATTTGAAATTATCTACGTTAATAATTTCAAAAGAGGACTGAGGAAATAAAAGAGACATTCAAATGATAAAGTCATCACATCCAATTACCATTCTTCTATGTATATTACTCATCAGGCCTCATTTCCATTCCAGAATTGTTATGTGAAATGGACCTAATGATTAAGGGGTGTGTCTACAGAAATTAGTCACAGAATAAAATATCAGTGTAGTTCTTATTGAACACACATGTTAGTAAACTTATATTCCTTTTTATTAGTCATCTAAAATGCAATGCTTAGAGACTTCATTTCCCATTTCTATTGAGATTTTACTGTAGTTGCCTTTCTAATTCTGTGCATTAAGTAGACTTTTTTCGATAGTAAGCTTTTCTCATTAGCTCTTGAATTTCATATTGTCCTAATTAAAATACTACTATTTGTAAATTAAAAGCTTGTTTTTATTGTTTTTTAAATTTTTTAAAATGTTTATTGGTAAAATTTAAAGAAATAAAGAGTGGAATGTAGAAAGTATATTATTCTCCTTAATGTAGTCATCATTAATGATATTACACCCATTCTACCTTCCATAGCTATAACCATTTTTAACAAAAATGATATTTTTACCACCATGAGACTTACTTTGTTCCACACATAATTTTATATCCCCTTGTAGTGAATATTTAAATAATTTAGAATATTGGTTTAATTGTACAGTGTTACATATTTACCCTGGCATTTCCTTGTGATAATGAAAATAGAATTTGAGAGCCAAACTATTTACTACATATGATTCTTAATTTATATTTGTTTGCTTTTGTTAAAACCATTGATTTCATCATATTAAATGATAGTAATCAGTTTGGTTAAAATAAAGTCAAGTTACATACTCAAATATTTGACTATTAAATAACATTCAGATAAAATTAAAGTATATTCAAGTTAACTTTGTTGCCAAAAACAATTTCACTTTCTTGTGGACAAGTAATTCTATTTTTAATTATTTACTTAAAAGTATACAGAAATTATAACAGAAAATGACAAGTTAAATTGAACTGTACATTTCACAGAAAAGCATAAACTTTAAAAGTCTTCAGCTAAACCCAGCTTGGTCATTTGCTTAGAATCCAACTACATGGGAAGCAGAGACAAGAAGATTATCAAAAATTCATAAGTTTAAAGCCACTCAGCACTATATAGCAAGACCCAATGTCAAAAATAAATAAGTATATAAATATATTAACTATCCATAGTTAATACAAATAAGTGTGCAGTAAATTGTTGAAAACTATCAGTTCTTGGTTGCTTGTTTTAATTACTAATTAATTTACTAATTTAGGTATGATTATTATTGATAAGTTGTTTATAAGTTTTGTATGAAGAATTTGTCTTCCCTCAGATTTATAATTCAACATTAGGTTTCATTTTGTGGCGAGAGCATGAATGAATGCCCAGATTCACATCCACTTATTTTGCCTCTTAGCTTGTACAAACAGCTATCCGGACATTAGCTATCAGATATCAGAATGGATCTCATATATTTATAACCATCCCCTCTTATAGAAAACAGGAAGCATTGGGCTGGTTTCCTAATAGAAATTGATCTGCATTAATCTTCTTTTCAAAAGCCGCACCCTCTTATTTATCACAGTGACCATTTTGGTCCATAGCAAGCTTTTCGAGATTTTGAGCACTGAAGCTCCTTTGTTTCGTTGTTTTCCTTTCTTTTCTTCGCTCACTTCATCTGTGGTTGAATTTATCTGTTAGAGGAAGTTCAATAAATATATGAAACATCTACCATTAAACTACAATGTACACATTCCAGATTAATTCCTGAGTCTCTTTCAATCTTTGCATCATTTGGTGGAAGTTCTTATTTTTTCCAGTTGAGTAATATCTTTTAGACAAAAACGTGATGAAGAGCACACCAAAGACATCTATCTACTTTGAGTGCCTGAAAGAAACTACATGACTCTTTAGAACATTTGCTGAATTATTTTTGCAATCCAACTTACATTTTTGACTCCACTAGACTTAAGATAAAAGGTTCTTTTAAGTATTTAATATTAATATGAAATATATTTTTAAAAATGAATAATACAGTAATTGATTTTTAATGTTTCTTTTAAACTATCCGTTTTAACTAGCCAGTTCTGAAACCTTAATTACTTGATACTGTATCACTAATCCATTTTAAAAGCAAACTAACAAAAGTTCTATGTTTAAAATTTTTAAAGATGATTAGTGAAGTAATTTAACATGAATATTCATTAAGCCAGTTTTCAAATCATTTACTATTTGTCTTAATTGTCCTGAGCTGATATTTAAATAAAGCAGCTTCATTACATTTAACACACAAATATTAAGTTTATAGGGTTATTTGGAACACATTGGCAGTAGATGCTGCACTGAAGTAACATTACCATGTCATTTTTAAATCTATCTTTATACCATGATAAAAGGTTTATTTCACTGATGCTGCTGCCCTTGCTTCAGAATGTTTCCTTGATGTGTCCGTACCTGCTATCGGTAGCACAATATCAGTCTAACTTAAAGACACTTGCAGTCACGTGTCTCTAAAAGATGGTGATGAGAAAGCATGTGGTGTGGTTTGTTAGCTCAAGACTTTGCCAACTCATCATTTTCTGGCATGTGGACTTTTAAATTGTACTTGTGAAGAGCTTTGGCCAAGACCTCGCAGCTAAGCAGTATCAACGGTGATAGAATTTCTTTATATTCCAAATCACGTGAATGGCAAGATATGTTTTAGTCTCCGCTTTGATATAGTAAATGTCCATTATGTTGTCTCATAATTATATGGACTCTAATGCAATAATATGGTTAATAATTCAAACATAAAACTTCTCTCTTGAATATATATCTCCTGAAAATAGGTAGGCGGATACTCCGATTATGTGATTTCTTTTTTACTAATCTTATTAAAGGGGGAGAACATTAAATCTTCGAGTACTGTACCTCAATTTTATTGTAATGATTTTGCTGGTTACCAGGTGGGGTGGCAGTTGAAAAATTTGGTGAATGCACTACGAGAGGACCCGAGTGGTGTTATCTTAACTTTGAAAAAGCGACCTCAGAGCATGCTTACCTCAGCACCAGCTTTACTGAAAAATATGAGATGGAAGCCCCTTGCTCTGCAGGTAATAAAGCTTAATCATAAGTCATACACCATCATTTTAGCCATAGATTATCGCAGTAATGCTTCGTTTCTGTGCCTCATCTCAGCAGCATATGAATTAATCTTGTATGCTTTTGAAAATTTGTTTGTGAAATTATCTCTTCACTGCTTATCCTTATAGGCTTAATTGTGATGGAATTTGAGAGAATCACTAAAACCCAAGTGATAACACTAATTTAATTAGAAACCTAAAGCATAATTCTAAAACTTCACAAGTTAATCCATGCCAAAATATGGAGAGGGGAAAAAATGAAGAGGTTAACTTTTTGTGACAGAATCTTGAATATTATATGTTAGAATCACATCCACTTCTGGAAGAAGCTAGCAGATAGTTTATAGAGTTACTTTAAATAAGGAAATAAATTTGTAACTTATAAAAAGTAGAAATTTAATTTTCAAATTAGCAATTAAAAATTAACTAGTATATTCCTCATTATAGCTCATTTTTCACTTGTCCACCCCCTGCAGCTGAAAAACCAGGGAGAGTGTTACATTTTACATTGTGAATATGAAACAAAGAAGATTTGCAGTTTTCTTCATTATGAAATTTTACTATAAAATGTTAATTTGAGTGATAATAAAGCATATAAGAGTTATTTAAAAGATATAAAATATTGTTATTGCACAAAGACAAGAAATCAATACATTTTTATTTCAATCAGGATATAATCCTTAAATGTATAATTGAATTTTTTCACCAATCTTCACTTTGTTGAAGTAGTTGACTATTATTACCCTTTTCTAGAATCTAGTTGATTTTTCTTTTTTAAATAGTTTCCCATCTAATGTAGAATACTAATAATTTCTCATATTAAAAAGAAAAGCTTCGTTATAGTCTCTGCTGTGTAAGATTTAGTAATTTTTCTACTAGTGCCCTTTACAAGCAACATTTTTTTCTAGTAAGTTTTCCATTAAACAGCTCTTATGAATATAATTTGTTTCCATTCTTTTAAACTTTACCACTTATCAGCCTTAAAGTTGGCATTATATTTAGATAATATTAAAACACATAAAATGTTACAATGTTAACATTTTTGATGCAAAACTTTTTCTGATTTTCAAATGAATAAATATAGATTGCATTAGTATTTCTAAATGCATTTGACTTACAATATTTATACCAAAATATCTAATGATTGTTAATGTTCTGAGGCTGTTTGCTTCATCTGGAATTTTCTATTGTCTATGCCAATGATCTTTTTTCAAAGTTCAAAGGAGTAGGAACACTGGAGAAGAGCCTCACACTTTCAGCTAGAAATAGCTGGAAAATCACTACTTGTGTGCAGTTTTTCATAAAGGGACCTAAACACCAAAAGAGATCCTAGTTCTTGTTCTTCCACGTACTTTGAAGTAGTCTGTTTAGAAAACCACTTAGTAATTTATTTCATTGTTGGATCTTTTTCCAGTAGCATAAACTGAAGTGGAGAATGAATGTTATAGCAATTAACACTTTTATATAAAAAGTAAAATAATCAAAAAAACTAGTATTTTATATCTTATACATACACATGACATATTTTCTTCAAAGTTAGAGGGCAAAGATCTTTTAAAATTAATTCCATCATTTTGTACTATATAATTATGGCATATTTTAAGGTACTGTTTTAGGTCTATTCTTATATAACTATACATAAGCATTATCAAATCATTAATTATATTTATTTCTCACTACCTACTAATATATGCTGAATATTTTTATGTTTACCTTTCCATAATACTAAAATCTGGGGGTGGATAATTTAAATAAGTACATATGTATATACCATATATCACAAATTTGTAAGTTTGCTATTTACCCCAATAAGAATTACCTAAAATGAATTCCCAAAGTTCACCATCTCTAGATAAGTAAGCCTGTTAGTGAAAACAAAATTACTTTTAAAATCTTTGAAAATAGCTTCAAAATTGACTTTTGCAAAGCAGAAGGAAAAGAATTGGTTTTTTTAATAATTAGATTCTTCTAGCAGTGCTAAACCAAATTCTTGAGTGTAAGAAGAATGTGTTCTGTACGTATACAGTAGCACCACCACCACACGGTCGTACAGCCTATTTCAGGATTGGATATTATACCATTATAATCAAGTTCTTTCATGAACTTAGGCTTTAGCCTGTACTTAAATCAATTCCACTTAGTGGAAACTACCTGATGAGAATTTTTATAGAATATAGATTTGAGAACAAGAGACTGGGGAAACACGTAAAAATTTTAAAATCTAGAGTTTGAATGCAGACTGTCCTAGAAAAGAAAAGTCAAATAATAAGATGAGGTTTGATGGCAATTGTGGATTGCTTCATACCTTTAGCTGAGATATTTTTTCTTCCTAGTGCCTGAGAACCAGCCTCAGCTGTGAACCATAAGTACTAATGCAGTAACAGTCCTCTAGGTAGACACAAGCATCATTATTATTGTTTTCTTAATTCTGGTGTCTATACAAATCACCTGAGACTAGAATGCCTATTAATTCACTTACATATAAATCATCAAAATGCAAACTTGAAGTTTGAATTATGTTGGTTATTTTTATCAAGTATACCAGTAATTTAGTAGGAATTACTTTAATTAAAAGCTACACAAAGAATCTGTGAAATTTATTTAAATCAGCATTTCTAGTTCATTTGCTAAGTACCAGGCCTAACTTACCTATTAACTTTTTTCAAATAAATATTGTAATTGACTTTACATGGAGGTCAACAATAGTGCATACATCTTTTTCAAACCAATTATTTTAAACAAAAATGGTAATAATTTTATTTATACAAATAAAATGGCATATATATCCTAAAGTATTTATTCCTAAACTGTTTCAAATAGGGCTACTCAATATGAATTAACTGCAATGATCGATTTTGATTTGGAATTTCTTTGGAAATCATAGCCAAATAAGCAAAAGCATACAATCCAACTTCATGCTCACAGAGAAATTTCATCAGCACATTTCATGAAATTTGGCAGTTCTTTTGATAAAATTCTATTTTCTCAAACTTTTGATGATAGACCTGAAGGACGTAAAGATCGCTTCATTAGATACAATGACCAAATTTAATTACATCTGAAAAACTGAATTCTGTTATCATCTGTGTACTTTCATAAGTAGCAGAGATGTCTGTCTTTGAGATACAATCATTTATTCTAAGAAGCCTTCTGAGAGCTGCTTTCAAATCATCTTAGTGGCACTCTGCTAATTTCCAGGATGTGGATAAGCATAGTGATTGCATATAGTCACATGCGTCTATCGGTGAAATAAATTTCAGGGAGTGCTGAATAGGTCACAAGTATATGTTTAGATGGTTTGGGTACTAAATTAGGATGCATTGCAGCAAGAATATATGGACAGTAATTTTCTTCTTACAAGAGATGTATCGAAGAATTAGCTGGACGCTGCCAAGAAATCTCCTTAAATCATCACTGGGAGTCATTGAATTTTTAAAACTGTTAAAGAACCCAGCTTTTGGTGGAGAAAAACATCTCAGGTCAATCAATGCTTGAGTTCAAAATCTGATTTAGATATTGTTCAAGACATTTCATATGAATTAAGATAAAGCTATATGAATTTAGGAATAATTTATATTCCTAAATTATTTTCTACTCCATAAATCTCATATATTGATGCCATAGTTATTAGTATTGGCTTGTTATTTTGTACTTAAATTTTATTGTTTAATTAACCTTGATGGCAATTTACAGGATATTTAAGTGATTTGAGCAGAAAGGAAGTAGTCAACAGCAGTCAATTTTGTATACCAATTGGTATAATGACTATAGAATGGTGATCACATTCAATTTAAAGTGCATACAAATATAAATGGTTAAAGTAATTGTGTAAAAAGTCAAAGCATGAGAAGCAACAAAATTTATTTCAATATCCAAAATGCAAGTTGATGTTATTAAACAAATATTAGTGAAAGACAATTTGTATGTTTCTGAGAGTTGTTTTGAAAACATATTGTAAAGAAAATATTTTATATAAGGTATAACACTACAAAATAATTTTAACTAAAACTGTAATTGGGCTGGCTGGACAACAGTACTATTTCTGTGTTTTACATGCTCATATTAGGAAATAACTGCACGCAGCTGTCATATCAATTATAATTCATCAGTGTTCAAACCATAAAATAAAAATCTAAGTAACATTGGCGGGTTTCAGCCAAATGCTTTTACAGTTTTAACACTGACTACAAATAAGAAGCTATGATGTGAAGTGAGCCATTTTTAAACAGTTGACAATTGAGTTAAGCTATGCTTTTCAGAGATTTTAAAATGTAAAGGGTTTCAAGTAAAACCTCAAATTCAAATGTAGTTTCTTCGGTGAATATTCCATAATGTTGTTAACTATATTTTGGAATGCATAACTTCAATTTTTATATTATCATTTAATTATGCATATAAGATTGAGCAGCACAAAATTACATACACTAGTCTTATTATCAGTACAGATGATTTGATGGAAAAAGCTATTTTGTAATATGACTCCAAAGGCTTTTTATTATATATTATATAAGAACATACATATTTTGGTGTTCATATATCTGTGCTATTTAATTTCAAGGATCTAAGGTCTCCTGATCATAGTCATGGTCTAAAAAAATGTTTTCTTCATAGTCTAGTAAGAACAACAGAAAATTTATCTGCCTATAAAAAGTACAAATATTTTATATTAATAAATCTGTATTCAATTAGAAGCTGTGAAACTGAGGGAGAATTTTAAACAATGCAATTATTTTGCTTACGTTATTTTCAAATATAATTTCTCACTTAGGAAAAGCTTGGCCAGGTAAAAAGTACACATTATTTTTTAAAATTTTATCTAGCATTCTTTATGTGGTCATGAAATGTACAAAATTGTATGCAAATTCTTGTTTCCAAACCCAGAATACATTTTCTCTGGAGCATTTGTTGGAATGAGCAAGGAAATAATTGTTAATATAAAGTAATGTTCTAATACTAAATGAAGCTAGTACTGGGAATTTAGTAAGAATGGGCCTGAACTGTGTAAGGACTTAAAGACTGTCCCGTGCTAGAAAATTGAGGTATTGTGATCATCTGGAATCTGTGATTATTTCTACGAATAAAGAAAATGAATGGCTAGGTTATATACTTAATGTAATCATTTGTATCTCAGTTGATATTTTTACCCCTGAAAGGGAAAACAAGTTTTTGTGTGAATTTGACATAAGTGTATTTTGGAACTAAATACTATTACAGTGTATAACATTGAAATATTGGGGTTGCCTCTATGTCATTGGGTTCACTGAAGACTTTTATACCTCTAACTTCGCTGGATCATTTACTGAGGACCAACTTAATTAAAATATGCTTGCCAAGGATTTAGAAATATAAAATATTTCAAGTAAAACTTAAAATTCAAATTACTTTCTTAAGTGTAGACATTCTTTTTAATAATCTTTACCAGAGACATCTCATATATACTGATTTACTTAAATATAGAGATTTCATATATGTGTATAATATATATATATTAGTTCTTTGCAGACGTGCTATTCGTGATATTAAAATTGGTAAATAAAAAGACAAAAACACTTGATCCATCAAATAAATTTAAAGTAATGATTCACTTAATCTCTTGTAAAAGTTAAAAATTTTCTTTGACAATTACAACCCTCCATTAGTATGTAAACTAATCAGTAAGATGTTATTTCTGAAGTCTTCACCCATACTTCGGGGAAAGATTTGTACCGTATTATATTTTAGAGAATGTTTTTAAGATATTTATATAGTTTAAACTGACACTGAAATGGATATATAAGTTCTATGTAGATTTCTGAGTCCTGATGACAATAGCAAGTGGCTGTTAAGCTTTTAAATGTACATTTAAAGAGATGCATATGACTTTGAACATAAAAAGATAAATGGCAGTGTTCTACAATAATTTATCAGACTTGATTTACAAGAGTAAGGTACAAACATACACACACATACACACACATAAACGTACACACATACACACACAGATGATCTTCTGTGTGAGAGTGCTGTTCAACTGGTGGAAGAGCTTTATGGTGTAAGAACCATACTGGATGTTATGTCTAGGTCCTAAATAAAATCATTTGGATGGGAATTCAAAATGGATCTAAATCACACTTGGTTACATACCATAGTGCCATGTTATATTAAAGCCTTACAACAATATGCAGTCTTAAAACAATACTCTTAATTAATGATAGTAGTTTTTCCCATGCACATTTTAATAAACATGTTAGTTTTGAAAGAAAAAAATAGCATTATTATTTTTACTTAAAATGCCAATCTTTCTTAGTACAATTATAACTGTTACAATGATGCTATGTTAGAATAAATAATGATTTACAGAAAATGTTTCTAGGATAAGAGAAGCGATAGTTTAGGTTTTTTTTTAATTCTCTTACTTGAAATTTTTACTCAAAGAATATACCTATTAAAATTTGATTTGAATTCTGAAAGATCATTAGTTTTTAATTGGGAGACGATAAACTTGTTATTTTCCATGTAATTTCATACTAATAGCAGATGTTTTTTTTTGTTTTTGTTCATTTGTTTTTATTTGCTTGTTACAATTAGGAATTTCTCAATGGTTGATTTCATCTTAATTTCATCATTTATTCTATGCCTTACACTGTTATTGTCTTCCTAAAGTTTCTTAATGATCTCAGAATTCTTTCAATCTTTTAATTTTATACTATTTCAATTCTTGTCCACAGTGTTTTTAATGTTAGGACACAGTTTATTTTTTCATTGCCAATGTCAAAGTTGATTTTTTAATTTGATACTCAAATTAATATTTTCTTTTTATCACTGCTTAGCTTGATAAAAATAGCACAACTAGTACACAAAAATAATTGTCTGTATATTGATTATTTACTATCTGTGCTTTAATTGCTGTAGAACGTACTGATAAGCCAGATTACACCCACACAATAAACCCATTAAAACACTTCTTCTGATTTACCTATCAATAAAATAAACACCCAGTTGAACTCAGGAACAGAATTGAATATTTCTTCTTTTGTTCTGTAAAAAACAACTTGAAATTTTTAAAGCAGTTCAATTAATTAGATCAGGGTAACGTAATCAAACGTGACATCTATTTGAACATTTTAAGCTTTTTTTCTTATATTAATCTTCCAATATACTGATTCACATTTACTGATCACATTAATAGCAACTCCTTGTTGAAAATAGAAAGGTACAAATGCAGGAATTTGTAGGAAGTTGGCATTGCTAATCCTTAAATCTCCTAGAAAGGAAATGTATACAGAATAAAATATTCTGCTAGACTTTACCTCATGCTTAAGGCATATTTAAATATCCTTGTAAAATTAATACAATTCCGTTTTTCTTTATTTGTTTTTTGTGGAGTGGAAAGAAAAAAGTATGTACTAAACAAACAAAAACTCTATATATCACCAAGGGAATGGAGAAACATCTTCAAACTGCAATTAGCAACCTTAAAATAGAGGAAAAAGAATAAACAATTGAGTCAGATTGCTTTTTATGACAAGCTTGTGTTATTAGAAAGTGGTTTAAGTTCACATAAAGTGAGATATTTTAACATACCATACTAGTACATTAAAAAGCATACTATATATTCATTTGTCTTCCATAGTAAATTGATTTTAAAATATTGGAAATTAATATAATGTGTAATAAGGTTTTCTTTTACTTCATGTTTATTATCATTATCTGCATTTAGAGCTAAAAGATAACAACAGAATAAAAAACTATAAGCAGTCATATTGCAGTAAATATGAGTATGTGTGTGCATGTGTATGTATCAGTGAACCTTTCATTCAAATATTATAGAGGCATGAAACAGTCTTAGAATTTTCATTTAATATCATTGGGCTTCATGGCATTCATCAGTACAAACGACTCTTCCAGTCATCTACATCTCAAGAGTTTCTCATTGCCAAGAATTTTTTTTCTATAGGACAGGAATAGATTAACTATTCCAAAAAAATTATATTATCAGACAAAGAAATTTTTATTGCATACTGTCATAATGTATTAATTAATTAATGTGTAAAGCTTCTGACCTTTGTAAGTCATCATATATGATAGAAAATTAAATTTTATACATGATCGTTCCTTTTTCCTGTCTCTCTTTCTTTAAGTTTGATTTTACATACATTTAAACTTAACCACCATTTTGGCAGGAAGTGTGATTTCAAGCTATTAAGGGGAGCTGTGTAATGAGGAAGGTCAAAATCATTAACTGATTCCCAAATTGTGTAGCATATCCCAGTGACCTACATTGTAATCTCCATTGTATTCATGCCTGACTTTCAAACAATTTTTGGTTATCTGTATGAAAGTAACGCTACAGTGCAAAATTGTTGTAAGATGCATTTACTTGAGTTTCCAGCAATGCATGTTGAAGTAGTAGAATTGTGAGTCTATCACCTAGATATGCCAAATGTGTTTCATACAGGCTAAAATAGCACCATTTTGTCATACGAAGATGCAATTCATTTTGTGGTCATTATCATCGTGTTTGAGACTGCATTGAGATACTTATTTTAATGTTAATTGTATGTATACTTAATCAGTAAGATCTGTAAGATAAATATAAAAATTTGTGAATTTGAGTTTCAATTTAGGATAATGTTTTTCAATCTACAAGATTATTCTCAAATACTGTGAATATTGGAATTGGGACTGCTCTTAAGACTGATGTGATTAAGTCGGTTTATACAGTATGTTTAGAAGGCAACTTCCTATTTAATACTTAAATCCAAGGTATCTATAGCCATGCAACCAAAGATGAGTTTTAAATACTAGATGAAAATATGTGTCTGTGAAAGATGAAATGTTCGTGTCTCCTTATTCACTATGCTTTTGAAGATGTGATATAAAATGGCTCTGAGGGCTGGGGATGAGACAGCTACCAGTGTTTATGTTGGGAGAAAGTAGAGTTTTCTAGAAAATTTTCTCCTGTGTTGATAGCCATTTTTGCCTTCTTTGAGCATCTGTGACATTTCTTACTAATATAACACTATAGTTTTTCAAATGTCAGTCAGGATGTGAGGAAGCTAATTCTTTTATGAATTATTTTTTATTAGCTTTCAAAAGTACAATTCTGGCAAAGTTAATTAAAATACATTTCTTTTTGTGAGTGGCATGTCTTCTCATTATGAATCATTGAATGGTATTTTTACTTTATAAGTAGCTTTTGGATGGTTAAGCCATTGAAAAGGTGAGTTGGGAACTGCATTGAAAACTCTATTATTTGTTATTTGTTTGGGGGAGGGATCAAAGAAATGCCCATATGGACAATAACATTTTTCTTTATTTCAGCCAAGTTCAAAACTTTGCACAAACAGATCATTTTTAAATGATAACTATGTGTCATTGTTGTTGTTTTGTGTTGTTTGTGTGCGTATGTATTTTCTTTTTCATTTTAACCAGCCTCTTATACCTAGAAGTCCCACAAGCAGCGTTGCCACGCCCTCCAGCACCATCAGTACACCCACCAAGAGAGACAGCTCTGCCCTCCAGGATCTCTACATTCCCCCTCCTCCTGCAGAGCCCTATATTCCCAGGTATAAGCTACCTATGGCATTATTCTGGACAGCTTCTAGAGAAAGGCTAATATAATAGCTCCTAAACTGGAAAGCTAGTTTTTCAAGAGCACTGTGAATAGTCTTTTCTGGAATTCTAAACATGTTCTAGAAGGCAATTCTCATTATACCAAATGCTCTTTTGTTAATAATGACAACAACTAAATTTTAATAAGCATAAATTGGACAGTGAGTATCTTACACTCATGACCTTGCATAATAGGAAAGTAGTATTAAATAACCAAAATTATTTTACAAGGTAAATACTAAGGGAGGATTTTTGCTTGTGAAGCTTTAAGAAATGTCAGTTTAATGTAAAACATTTCATATGTTTTTAAATGGATAGAGTTTATAGATGAGTTCTACACATTCTTAAGTAAAAAAAGTTGTATTTACTATCTCAAATTTTAGGTGATCATTAAAAGAATATTGTAATGGCATCTTTTATAGGGTAAGAATTTTGATAATATAAAAATATAATACTGGTTATATTTTGTACTTAACAAAATTTCTTTCTCTGTGTTGTAAATAATTATTTTAGCGGTCCTTAAATAATTATTCGCTGTAATAACTAATTTGCCTTATTAACTCTACTATGTCTAATTAAGTGCAAAGACTATCTACTGGGGCAATGATCTTTTAACCTAAATACTTAAATCTAGAGCATAGCCATGCATTTATTATTTTTGTACATGTACAAATAAATTTAAGAAAAGTGAAATTGTTTCTATTACAGTGATTACTTTAAGTTCTTCAGAAACTCATACTATGAATATATACATATGCACACACATTAATATATTTAATTATACATACATACTTATATATTATTACTTCATTCCATTAAAATTTGTTTTGCATGCATGGTACATTTCCAAATTTAACATTATTGAGTAGATTCCATATAGACATGTTTAATAAACTTGACATGTTGAGAAAGGCTGCTTCTCTATAATGTTATATTATATTCCATATAGACATGTTTAATAAACTTGACATGTTGAGAAAGGCTGCTTCTCTATAATGTTATATTATAGAAAATGCCAGCTCTTGCAATTTTCTTCTGCAGGGAATGTCTATATAAATATAACTTGGAAATTCAATAGTTCTGAATTACCTTATGGTACAAGCTGCATTAGTATTCATGTCATGGGCCCCGTAGAGAAACCTGCAAATTTACAGATAAACATAACCTTTCTCCAGTATTATGAATTCACTACAACTGTTTCCAAGCTAATTGCAATATCAATTTTTTTCAATGGAGAATTAGCAGTAACAGAAAAATACCAGGCAATTAGTTCAAGAAAAACTTTCAGTTAACTAAAAATGAAATTTGCACTGAGATTTATATTTATGTTCTTTATATTTCTTAAGAGCTGGTTATATATTTATAATTCAATAATAAGAAATGTATTGGTTTTAGGAAGTAAAAAAGTAAATGATTATAATAATGATAACTTTACCTAGTAAAGAAGTAAATTAATAAGACAACTTTCTGATTTAGTCATCTTTGAGAATATTATTTATTGCTGTCTACATATTTAAAATATTTGGATTATAGTTCTTTGAATTGGTACATCTAAACATTTTCATGAAGATACAGAAATACAGACTTTTGGTAGGCCAAGACTCATAATTCTTAAATTGGCATATTTTAATAAATTCATCACTGTTTTATATGGTATAATGAAAG
The DNA here is from genome assembly GCF_000317375.1 of Microtus ochrogaster. Lineage (NCBI taxonomy): Eukaryota > Metazoa > Chordata > Mammalia > Rodentia > Cricetidae > Microtus > Microtus ochrogaster. The sequence continues at coordinate 51,642,317 of NC_022026.1, forward strand.
CTAATTAAAAATGATTCAAGTTTCTTTTGCAAGTTTAAAATTTTGGTCTTGTTTTGATACAGAATTAATGTTTTCTTATTTGATAACATTGATTTATGGGACACTTTTGGGTAACTGGGAACACCTAGAATGGATGAAGCACAACGATGCATGGGAGGAAAAGCATAGCTTTTACAGTCATAGTCATGTTCCAGAAGACAAGACAAATATCAGCTACCTAGGGAAACATTTCAGAAGATAAATAAGGTGTTGTTTTAATTAGTCCTAGAGGGGATCTTTCATTAGGAGTTCAGTCATCCATTACTTTCTAAAAACCATGGCCTTGCACCTCGGACCACTCCTGAGGGAAAATCGCAAACTAGACATTCTCACAAAGTGAGCAGTGCTCATTAAAGTTTCACAATGTATAAGGGGGATTAAATAAAAAATATATGATTGGGGGGCAATATGAGGTCACCCAAGAGAAGGTAGAGCTGCAGAGTGAGGAATGGATATGATTCAAATGCATTGAACACATGAAATTTTCAATAAAAATAAAAATGAAATTATTGTAACAAAAAAATTTTAAAGGAAATATTTTTTAAATAACAGCAATGAGATTTAGGAATCCCATAAAATGTCAAGAAAATGTCTGCTTAAATTATTACAGAAGAAAAGTGGAATTGCTGTTGCCCAAATCCCATTTGTAAATTCCATAATGTACCATATTTTTCCTATCTCCGTAAGAAACATTGCTAATGTGTAATAATTTTTATATAGCCTTTCTGAATGAGCTCCACATAAACACCTTTTTAACTCTCAGGAAATACATAGAGTTTGAATATTTATAGTAACCATTTATAATAACATTAAAATTCATTTACATTAATAATCTGTTGCTTGAACTTCTTATAATGCTGATTTATAGGTACTAATGTCATTCATAAGACCATAGTTTCCCTTTATTTTGGTGACAGAATTAGAAAGAACTTTGTTTTCAGCAACACAAATCCTGTCAAAACCAATAAGATAAACAAACAGAAGAAAAATCTATGATTAAATTGTTAGCATTATACCTAGCATCTTTCCATCAACTAAAATCAATTTATGTGATGAAATTATTTTTCTTCCTATGACATGACACAGTTGAAAATGAACTAGAACAGAAGTTTGAAGATTCATGGTGTATTTCTAACTGGCATTTATTATCTGTATGACATTGAGGCAATTTATTTAACCATTTGGGCCTCATTCTTATTTGAGACAAAATAGGAATAATTTTAACTAACCCTATAATTCTCAAAGAAATCTTATAAAAATCTGAAGATACATTGTAAAGGAACGGTATTATTTGTATTTTAAGGCCCCTCTAATTTTGTATGGCCCTAATGCTACACCCATCTCCTCTACCTTCACTTTGCTTTAGGGACGAAAAGGGAAACCTTCCTTGTGAAGACCTCAGAGGACATATGGTGGGCAAGCCAGTTCATAAGGGATCTGAATCCCCAAACTCATTTCTGGATCAGGAATATCGAAAGAGGTTTAACATCGTGGAAGAAGATACCGTCTTGTATTGCTATGAATATGAAAAAGGAAGATCAAGTAGTCAAGGAAGACGAGAAAGCACACCGACCTATGGTAAGAGTTCCTTCTTCTCTGGTTTATATAAGGATACATATCTTCCCTGAGTTTCTTGATTACCTTTAAGAGATTTGGAGTGGTGAGATTACTGGGTCCCTCTCCAATAGTTAAAATCCATCAGTGTCATCATGTACTTCTGAGTAGACTACTAACAATTTCAGGCATGATATTAGAAAGTTTTCTATATTTTCTAATGACTAGTAAAGATTTTAACTCAGAATGGCATATGAAAATTGTAGAATCACATGTATTTCTTCTCTGATAAGTGATAAATTAAGTCAAGAGTTTTATAAGTATAAATGCTTATAACTAACATGATTTCTTTGAAATAAAATCATTGATTTAATCCTCGAGGATTTTTTTTGTTGTTGTTTTTCAAGACAGGGTTTCTCTGTGCTGCTTTGTAGCCTGTCCTGGAACTAGCTCTTGTAGCCCAGGCTGTCCTTGAACTCAGAGATCCTCCTTATCTCAGCCTCCCAAGTGCTGGAACTAAAGGTGTGTACCACCACCGCCCAGCAATCCTTGAGGATTTTTAAAGAATCATTTAGATGGGCTTTTCTGAGGAAAATAGAGTGTCAGATTTTATATTCTTCTAAGAAGTTTAAGTGATTGATCTTGTCTTTAAGTAGAAGAAACTGTTAACTAGAAAGGGCAAACCTTATTTAGGGCATAGATTAACCTAGAATTACTGTTAGGATTTTTATTGTTGACTCTTCATTTTCTTTGTATGATCAAGAAGGTAACACAGTCACAGTTGAAATTGATACAGTGTATCACCAATATTTGCCTGTGAAGATGCCTGAAATGTAAAATGAATGGATTTAATTGGAAGTCTTTGCTTTTCCCTGTCCAGTGTCAAATTAATCCTTAAAAGTGAGGAACATACACTTTGGGAAAAGGCAAGATCCTTCCTAATTAGTACAACCTGCTCCATCCTCTGTTCCCACAAGACAGCTTATTTCGTCTTATACATGCTTAATTTTCTTACAGCTATTTGGTATAGTTATATATGTAAAGTTTTGCCAAAATTTTGCCTTAAGAATAGAAACCAAGGTCGGCAAAGTGGCTCCATGGGTAAAAAGTGCTTGCTGTGCAAGCCTGACAATTGGAGTTTGGCCCTGCAACCCACTGAAAAGCTAGAATACAACTCCCAGAAGCTATACATGGTACCTCATGGTACATCCACACATGTACCACGACACATACACAAACCTCTACACACACACACACACACACACACACACACACACACACACACACACACAAATAGTGATAAGAATAAAAAAATGAAAAGAACATGAGTGCTTACAATCATTTGTGTTTGTCTCTGTGCATGTGCTTCTTTGTCATAAGAATAAGCATTTATATGTTTAACATAACTTTTAAAATTATTTTTAAAACAACATTTTTTCATTTTACATACCAATTCCAGTTCCCTCTTCTTCCCCTCCTCCAGCTCCCCCACATTCTGCCACTTCATCCCTATTTTTCTGGAGAGGGTGAGGCCTCTCGTGGGGAGTCAACAAAGTCTGTCACATCACTTGAGGCAGGACCAAGGCTCTCCCCACTGTATTTAGGCTGAGCAAGGTATCCCTTCAAGAAGAATAGGCTACAAAAATCCAGTTTATGCACTAGGGATAAATCCTGGTCCCTTTGCCAATGATACCACAGACTGCCCCAGCCACACAACTGTCACTCACATTCAGAGGGCCTACTTTAAGCCTATACAGGTTCCCGACTGTCAGTCTAATTAGTGAGCTCCCACTAGCTCAGGTCAGCTGTTTCTGTGGGTATCCCCATCATGGTCTTGACTCCTTTGCTCATATTATTGCTCCTTCTTCTCTTCTACTGGTCTTTGGGAACTGGGCCCGGTGTTCTGCTCTGAATCTCTGCATCTGCTTCCATCAGTTACTGGATGAAGGTTCTATGATGACAATTAAGGTAGTCATCAATCTGATTACAGGGCAAGGGCAGTTCAGGCACCCTCTCCACTATTGCTTAGATTCTTAGCTGGGGTCAAGCTTGTGGATTCCTTTGAATTTCCCTAGTGCTAGATTTCTTGCTAGCCCCATAATGGCTCCCTCTTTCAAAATAAGTGGTTTTTAAACATAAAGCAAAGGAAACCAGGCCACAAATCACAATCCCAGAGAACCTAGACGACAATGGGGACCCTAATAGAGACATATACAGATCTAATCTACATGGGCAGTAGAAAAAGACAAGATCTCCTGAGTAAATTCGGAGCATGGGGACCCTGGGAGAGGGTTGAAGGCGAGGGAAGAGGTTGGGAGGGGAGCAGAGAAAAATGTAGAACTCAACAAAAATCAGTAAAGTATAAAAGTGCAAAAAAAAATATCCCTTTCCTTGGTCTGCCTCGCTCTCCTTACCTCATCTTGGCCATCCCATTCTGTACTGAAAAGGGGTTAGTCCACTTAAGCCTCCCAACAATAGTATATCTGTACATGAAAAAAATCTAAACTGCAAAGGAATTAAATAGTTCGCACAGCTACTAAGTAATGAGCTGAGATGAACTATCCATGGATATTTGTTGACCCTATCAGTGATAAGAGCTTGCCATATATGATTAAAAAGTAATTCTCAAAAACTCTAGAAAAAATCATTTTAAAACATTTCATTAGTCTTTCCAAACTCGAATTTTATTTCAAGCAAGCAGAAGTAGTCCTAATTTTATGTCTTAGCTTATATGTTATTTTGTATCTACTCACCAACAATAAACATGTATTTATATAAACATGGCCCTGACAGCTTTTTAAAAAGCTTCCTATATTGTGGGTAAGGAACAATGGTGTGGCTTATCCTTTTTAACCGGGGTAAAAGGTTTCATTTTACTAACAATAAAAACCAAAATAATTTCAGATTCTATGCAAAAGTAGATCTATTTATAAAACCAATGTCAATTGGGATTTACTATTATTCTCTGTAGTACCAACTGTGTCCCCAGATCCTATCTATCACCTGACTACTCCAGAATGACCCTGAAGGCATACAACTTTATGCTTCACTTTTCTCATTTATTTAATGAAGATGATTTCTGCCTCATAGAGTTTTTGTGAGAGTTTAATGACAATGCACTGTAAATTGCCTCAGTACCCAGTATATTAGATATTAATTTTCATTATTGTCATTACAAAATTAAAGGAAAATAGAATTAAATCACATTAACAATTTGTTTCATCTTCCTAGGCTTCAAATGCAAAGGTTCAATTTTATAAAAATCAGTTGCTTGGCAACTTTTCAGAGCAGAACTATTTTTCCACCAGCTTCCTCTGCTAGTGGATTCCATGCCCCTTCTGTTTCATCAAAGCACACCGTTACATTTCTACGTGAGAAATTCAGTTAAAGAGTAGGCACAACTGGCTGAACCCCTTTTTGGCCACAGCAAGTCAGATTTCGTAGGGAAATAATTTAAAATATCTCAAGAACCATGTAAGCTGGGAAATGGAAACCCAGACCTTTTCTCATTGGTTGAAAATCTAGCTCCTCATCAAAAGCATATAAATGAATGTGTATAGTATTTTGGACATTATTCTCATAAATGTTTGTGCATTGAGTAAACTTAGTGTCTAGAATATTATACCTAGACATTTTCAACTTCACTGATGAAAGAAAATCAAATATTTTCTCCCTTTTAGTCACCTAAATAGTAAATGGCTTTAATGATCTATTGTCATATGGTGAAGGGGCAAGTTCTACTGCTTGGGAAATAAGAATGATATCTGTACATTTCAAAGTTTGTTGTCATACTTACTACAATGCCTTTCTTTTTTTTTAAAGACCAGGCTGGCCTTGAACTCACAGAGATCCGCCTGCCTCTGCCTCTCTAGTGCTAGGACTAAAGGCGTGCGCCACCACCGCCCGGCTCCATTGCCTTTCTTTTTTTTTTTATTAAAAATTGTTCTCTTTGAAGACATCAAATTATAATTTAAGCATTTTTCTAAATTCCTAAAGATTTAAATACACAGAATTCATTTATATTTCTTTCATTTCTGAATAGCTGGCTTCTCTCTTTCTTGTCACTTTCCATTATAAATAACTTCCTTTGAAAGTAAAAATCGGGTTTATTTCATTAGCTATTCTAGAGAGAAAAGAAGTTGTACTGTCCACAGGAGATCTATATATTCTAGTAAGAAATACTATTCCCAAAGGAGTAATCATAGAATTTAATGAAGGAGAAATGTGAGATATATACTATGCTCACAGGAATTATTATTCTTTTTGGACTTTTTGAAAAAAAGTATAAATATTCTACTTTGGGTAGCTTCACAGAATGGTTTTTAGCATCAAGCTAACTGTGATTAGAGACCATGTAACTAATGGATAAAAATAAGAAAGTATATTCCTATTATGAGAATTAGAGTAATCATCTAGGGAAGGCTCTCTTTCTCAATTTCTATAGCTTTGTTGATAAAGTTATTAAAGCACATTAGTTTCAAAGTCAGGTTGCTTGTGTTGGTGTCCGAGCTTGGCTATACTTGAACTTGAGCTTAATAGAGGCTACACTTACACCTCAGGATTTCGTCTGGAAAAACAAAATAGCAGTACTATTACTATATCTGTAAGAACTAAACATTAGCTTACATATGTTTGTCACTTGGCAGAATGTTTTTCTCATTTGATGTTCTTAAGAAATGGTACCTAGATGGGTGGTGGTGGCACACACCTTTAATCCCAGCACTTGGGAGGCAGAGGCAGGCGGATCTCTGTGAATTCGAAGCCAGCATAGTCTACAGAGCAAGTTCCAGGACAGCTAGGGCTGTTACACAGAGAAACTCTCTCTCAAAAAACCAAAAAGAAAGAAAAAAAGAAAAGAAATGGTATCTAAATGGCATGGTAAGTGGTTGCTGCTCATAAATAAAATGTGCCGAAGAATTTCATCTGCTTTTGAATCGTTTTAGCACTTAATGTTTTCCCTGTTACAGGACCTAGTAAATAAAGGATTAAAACAGTAAAGGTATATCTTCATATTTGGTCTCTATACTAAAGCAATAGTCAACTATTGAAGTCTTAGACAGGATAAAAGGATAAAATGATGTGGGAAATAAATAAAAGTGTTGAAAACTCTGAAAGACATGGGCCCTTGGAAGAAAGGTTTGTTTTGCAAGCATTCAAGGAAACAGCTATTAGATAAAATAGTAAAGAAAGGGAGACTTTCAATAGGTTCCAGAGCATTAATATACAGAAAAAAATAATGTAAAGATAGCTGTTCAGAATGGTTATTTAGTTCTCTTTTCAAAAGAATAACAACACCTTCACATGACTATCAGTGGAATGATGTGGTCCATATGAAATGGTGCTCCCTGTACAGACAGAATGGAAAAGCCAAGAACAGAAAGTAACAGCATTTCTCATCTGGAGGGAGTCATACCCATCAGAAGACATTTGACAATTTCTTATCTAATTTTGTCTTTGTAATAATGGCATAATAAGGGTACAGGGTCTTTTTTGAATACCATCTCTTTTTGTTAGTTAAATTTTTTTATTTACTTTACATCACAATCACAGTTTTCCCTCCCTCCTCTCCTCCAGTGCCCTCCCCTGCCTCCCTTCTACCCCCACCCCCAGCATCTACTCCTCCTGCATCTCCATTCAGAAAGTGACAGGCCTTCCATTGGCATCACAAAGCATGGCAGGATGCAGGTTCTTAATGGTACCCAGTACATCAAGAGAAGATAAGGTTGCTAATCTGCATCCCTGCAATGTACCATACTGTATCCAAACATAAGAAGGCCAGAATGTTGTTGGTGAGAAACCCTGACTACCTTAACAACCAATTCACAGAAATAGATACTAGAAAAAAAATCAAAGTTAGAGAACTTATATAATACAGAGATCATTGTCTTGTTTTTTATTTGTTTGTTTGTTTGTTTTTTAGTTAAAAGAGCCTAGGGAATTAGCCCTTTGGAAATATATACCTATATTTATTCATGATTAGCATATTCTCTGATCAAAAATAGTATGTGATTGTAAGTGTCTTTAATTATCTATTCTGCCCCCACAGTTAAACAAACTAACCATAACATCCTCTGGAGCTAGATATGATACATTATTTCCCTGGCTAAAATTGGAGTGCATTTTCTCTTATTGCAAATGTAACAAGCAACAGTTGCTAACATATAGATAAAGCTGTTAGTGTTAGCCTTCAAATCACAAATGTAAACTAAGTAATCTGACATTTTCTTGACAATTTTCTATAAATCTCTGGTTTTGAAAATCCATTTAAGAAAAGTTACGTAGTTAAATAAGACTATGGTATAATCATATTTTTTACTCCTCTTGTAGATTAATAAATGCAAACTGTGTTGAATGCCTTCTTGCATTTGGACTATATCCAGTGTTTCTCTAATGCATTTGTACATGAGTCTTTGTTTCTTTGGGTCACAAAATAGTATTAACTTTCCAGTGGATCAAATGCTTAATAGAACGCATTTGGGAAACACTGAAAGGCTTGGAATTCAGTTTAAACACTCCAGATTGTTGATATCTGTATTAAAGCTTAGTGTAGCAAGAGGCCAATGTATTTCTCAAATCCTGTTTTACTCCATGTTCTACAATATTCAAAGGAGGGCCCAGACTTCTTCTGCCACTTAGTATTGAAAATATCCTAATCCTTCCTCATTCCTTCCACAACTCTCATGTGATTGTCACTGTACAGGAGCACACATTAAGATAAGAAATACTGACGTCTCAAATTCATCTGACTACATGGCGAACTCAAGTTAATTATACACACACAACACACACATATCCCTCCTCTTGCTAGAATTACCTTTATAAAAGGTAATTTGATTTAAAAATAGCCTAGTAATTAAGCATTAAAATGACCATGATTGTTTACCACTGTCTCCTTCACTTACATCACTCCTCATTTGTATATATATAAAAGTATACATCACTTTTATAAAGCAGTAGGAAAACAAACAAGATGAGACTTTTTTCTCTTTATTCATTCTTCTCTCAAACAATACATCAAGCCTGGTCTACCAAGGGAGTTCCAGGACAGGCTCCAAAGCCACAGAGAAACCCTGTCTCGAAAAACCAAAAAAAAAAAAACAAAAAAAAAAACAATACATCTGAACCACATCCTCTCCTCCCGCCACTCATCCGAGACCCAACCTCCTCCCCTCTCCCCCAGATCCACTGCTCCTCCATTTCCCTTCAGGAAACAGCAAGCCTCCGAGGGATGTCAACTGAACACAGCACAACGAGATGGGACTTATTTTTAGAAAAAAAAATATTGCAATTGTTTTTTGTCTCTCATCAGTGAAACTGAAAATAGTAACAAATTCAAAGTTTATATTAGATTTTATTATTTATACTTGTTATTATAAACCATTCTTAAACAAATAGCCTGTTGAAACACTTACAAACCACTTTTTCCCAAGGTCTTTTACCTAAAAACAAAATTTTTAAATGTAACACTAAATATGAAAGCACTCACTCTTACTTATTTTATTAGATCCAGATACGTTTTCATTCTCCTTCAGAAAAATTACTGACTTTCCATTCATTCAGTTTTTCTTCCTCTTCAAATGTGTGTTTCTTTACCTTAAATAACCCCAGGATGTTTTCCTAGAGATGCAGTCAACCATCTGAAAGTAATTTTTGTGTCTGGTATGTGCAGAGTTTGATGGGTTTACATAGCATGCTTATAGCTTAAGCATTCCTTACTATACTCGTTTTCATCAAATTATTGGCTAAAATATTTAGAACAGATGTGTATATATGTAACTTTCCTGCGAGAATTAAGTAATATGTCAGACTTTTGGAGAGTTTCTCTGCACGTTTTTTTTTTAACCTTTGCCAACTATGAAAAGAATATTGCTTCCCAGGTGCTATTTATTATCCTGAAACCTAATGATTTGTGTGTGGAGGGAGGAAAGGGGAATGGTAAAATTGGAAAAGGAAGCAGCTCACTGGTGTTTCAACGGACATGCTACCCATGGAAACGTTTTTAGAAGATAAACCAGGAACAAGGACTTGTAGTTCTGACTTGCCTACCAGGCAGCTTTGTAAAGCTCAATTTGGCCTTTTTTTTTAAATAATGAAGGATTAAGAGTACTTCTGCACTTCCAGAGTTGTGTGTGTGTATATCCATGCCCATGACAGACTCTCACACAGACATACAAATAAAAATCTTTTAAAATGTTTCAAATGTAGCGCATGGACCAGAGTGATATACTACCTTAGATGGATGAGAAAGACAGGAAGAGGAACAAAGCTATGAAAATACAAACCCTGAGGTGTGATTTAGAGCATAGGTGGTCGGGTCCAGTGCATGAAGAAACCCCTTGTTGTTATTTTGTTTTGTTTTGTTTTGTTTTTAACAAGCTGCTTAAAAGTACAGAATAGTTGTTGCATTTAAGGCACTATTCAGAGTATGGGAATACCGCAAGAAAGAGTACACTTCAGCAGAGGCGTGTTTTTTCTCATTAAATTTATATTTAATTTCCCTAAAAGAAAGACATAAACCATTCAACTAAATCACTACTTATTTGAACAAAGTTGGTATATCATGAAGAAATGAACAAGAATTATGTCATGGAAGAAGCAGGTGTCTCTGCTTACTTCTGAATGATACATGTGAATTTAGAGAGAAAAGAGAGTAAAACGTGAGGGACAGAGTCCTGGGGGGAAATATGAACAGCATTTCAAAGAAAGAATAATCTATCACCAATGCTGCAGACACAGCAGAAAGGTCAAGAGGTCTAAACTGAGTTCAAGTTAGCAATGTGGAAGTCCTACTGTCCTTGTAGTAGATGTTTTGGTGGAGTAGTAAGGCAAAGCAAGCATTCAAGAGAGGATATGGAGAAGAATTGGAGGTTGGTCATCTAAAGCAGCTTTCTGATGGTGATTTTGATGAAATAAAGCTAACAAAGTGCTGGGTTGGTGGATTATAGGGTGAAGAGGGTTGCTTTAAGGCATTCTCTTTAATGCCTTTGGGGTGAGAGGCAATAAGATCAAATGAGCAATCTGATGACTTGTGGTTTCCTTACTATGTGACATCCTTTTATGAATGCCATCTCTGAACCTGTGATGGATAGTCATAACAAAGCTATGTAAGATCTGGTTACTGAGAGGAAGTAGAGCAACATCTGTGTAGACAGCAACAATATAGTATAGTAAGCATTGTATATACACCAAAGGTATCAGGAAAGATGCTAAGGGAATACAACAGGTTGAGCAAATCATTCTGTCATTTGGCATTCTAGTATTTTTAATATCACCTAATAAAGACATTTATTTTTAAGCAATTATATGTACTAGTGTTAAAGAAGCTATTATCTTTTTAGTAAATTTTACCTCAGAATAATTTAGAAACATCGTTATAAACTACTCTATTGTTACCTATAATCTTAACATTAGAAAATCATATCCCATTTGTGGGGAGTTTTCAGTTAAACATAGTTCATATTTTTAAAGGCTGCTTGCCATTAATCTTGAAATAATATTCAGTCAAACCACAAAACATTTATTCACACTTACTAGACTACAATAAAAAGTACAACCCCAGCTACTATAATGATGCCAGTTAGAAAACTCCAGATGTATAACACATCTAAATAACAAAACAATGGTTAGACGATAAGGTATTAATGCAGAAGTGTGACCAGGCTCCTGGATAAGATTCAAAGTGAACTCCAGAAGTAACAGATGCCCTATCCTTTTAGAAATAACATTTTACTCTAAGAGGTAGTGAATAACAAAAATATTTAGAGGAGCTGTAGTTTTCCTTTCTTGACGGCAGTTCTCTCTGTAATTTTTCTCATAAAATAATAATACTAACTGCATCCTCAAAACTTAATGCACTGCTATATAAAGATAGTACAATTTCCACAGTAGTTTTTATAGATTTATAAACATTTATGTAATGATAGATCAAATGTGTTTTAATTTTGTGAACCAATGTTTTTGTTGAATTCTTAAGTATATGATCTTAAAATACATGCATAAATCACAGTATATATTTAAGTACACTGGAACTATAAAGTTCTTTTACCATTTGAACTTAGTATCTCATGAAAATAAATCTGTTTCTATATTTTAGTGGAAGAGGACATTTTAAAGTAACATTGAGGTTGGGCAGTGGTGGTGCACACCTTTAATTCCAGCACTCAGATCTCTGAGTTTGAGGACAGCCTGGTCTACAGAGAGAGTTTTGGGAGAGACAGGCTACATACAGAAACCCTGTCCCAAAAGAAAAAAAAACTAATATTGACAAGCAAAATTATTTAGTTTTACCTAAGTCAATGTCTACCTATTTTTTAAATATTTTTTTAAATTTTCATTGTTGGATTTATAATAATAACACAAAAGCAACTTTTTATTTCAACTAACATATATGTCCCTCATAGCCCATCCTACAGGTAAATCAGGTCATTGAAAAAGGGATAGAAGAATGGGCCACTAATAAAAGCTGCTTAATGGTTTACTTACTCAGTGTGCTTTCTTATATTCCACAGAACCACCTGCCCAGGGATGGCACCACTGGGCTGAACTTTTTCACATCAATCATCACCCCCCCCCAATAAAAACAAAATACAGGCTTGCCTACAAGCTACTCTTATGGAGACATTTTCTCAATTAAGATTCTCTCTTCTCAGATATGTCTAGGTTTGTGAAGGTTTACAAAAATCAACCAGCACATCTGATTTCTCAAAAAAGGAATTTTACTTCTTTCTGGCCTTTTCTGAAGCCTTTGTATTTTCCTTCAATTTTGTTTTGGTAATGTACAGTGTAATTAAGTTAAATAATGACTCTCAGAATCATCAGTATAAAAGTCATATACATATTTGTTCCTCTAGCAACTGAAACATAAATTAATGGGTTAACTCCGTTGGCATCTTAGATATTACCCAGTTGCAATGACTACATTCTGCGTGTCCTATGCTATGTGAGAAATGTCTCTGCTCGTCTTGTGTTGATACTTGACTCCAGACTACTAATGCTTTTAAAACCAACACACAAGTTTTTCAATACATAACTGTTTATTTGATAGTAAATGAATAATTCTTATTTATTAGATTTTTGCTTTTCAAAACAATATTTTGGTGGCATGTAAAGGTGCTATTAGCTGCATTAGTTTTGGTATGCATGCTAAAAGAATAAGTTGTGGCTCTCTTGGAAATATAGCACTTATAAAAAGGAAAATTTGGGGAACTGATCAATAAAGCAATGGAATAGGAATTTTTCAAAGAGGACTTCTTACATGCTTGCCCTACCCTAGATGGGCAGAATAGACGGAACTATGTCATCTCACTCATTGTTACTGTGCAAAAAGAGCAGAGATAAATTACATAAGAATGTTAAAATCATAAGCGACAACTTATAAAGGCAGTTGCAAGCCTTGAAAGATTAAATAATACCACATTGCTGCCTCATTAATAATTTTATCATGTCCAGTCAATGCTCAGACTTTTTTGTTTTTGTTTTTGTTTTTCGAGACAGGGTTTCTCTGTGGCTTTGGAGCCTGTCCTGGAACTAGCTCTGTAGACCAGGCTGGTCTCGAACTCACAGGGATCCGCCTGCCTCTGCCTCCCGAGTGCTGGGATTAAAGGCGTGCGCCACCATCGCCCTGCCTCAATGCTCAGACTTTAAAATAGCCCAGCCATATATACTAAATAAATTTTATCTGTATAGATAATTCAAAGGTATAAGGTTGGTGTATTTTTCTAGAGAAGTTAAAATCTCCTACATTTCTTTTTTTTTTTTTTTTTTTGGCTGGTACATAAAAAAACATGAATCTCTAGAAGTAACTTCTGGAGATGCAAAAGAAGGGATCAGAAAGAGAAGAGTAAAGGACAGTAAATGTGACCTAAATATGCTATCTACATGTATATATAGAATTAACCCTCTCAGTTTTCATAATTAATACATGTTAATTATCTGACAAAAATCTAATTTAATTCATGCAGTGAAGAAAGAAAGAGGTTAACTGAAAGATGAAAAGAGAAAGGATTGCCGAATCTGCCGTTCTGTATGTAGTTTCATTAGAAATATATAAAGTGGTACGTTGAAAATAGTAAATGTCACCAAAAATTATGTCACAACTGGTATTCATATGCCTTGATTTGAATCCTGATATTGGGCATTTACCAGATGTGTTTCCTTGGACAAATTACTTAACAGGTCTCAGTTTTCTCATGGTAAAAAGGTAAACCTTATCCTAATAAGCATAGGTTTTAATGATCCAATTCGTATAAAACTCTTAGGAAGTACATGACATAGAGTTAGTATTTATATGCACTTTTATTGTTGTGATATCTTGTTTTTATGATCCAAGTCTTATAGATTTCTGGTTTTCATTGATTCAGAATTTATTAAACTATGACCTTTTGTCATATATATCTTTTTTCAACTTTTGGGTGATTTGATTTTCATTGGCTATTCTGTACTTCAGGAAATTTAAGTTGAACAAAATACTTGACTGCTCTACCAGGGTCTTCTACATGAAGTCTTTGCTATGACTGCTGCTTACTAAATTAAAGTGGTATTTATTGAGGAAAAAGACCCAGAAAGAAATTGGACAAAGAAGTGACTACTTTATTCGACAAACTAGACATACTTATTGTATCAAAATATGCAGGTCTAGGTTTAAGGCCATGAAACAGAATCCACATATTGCTAAGGCAGGGTAATATCCAAGTGCATGTTGCTATAATTTAGTTAAAATTAAGTTAGCTTGTGATAGTCTATCAGAAACAGCAAGTTAATGTTCTTTCTAAAAGTAAGGTTAAATGCAAGGTTCCATTACCTTAGAAGTATCTAGCAATAACATAGATTTAAAGGCATTATGGAATAAGACTGAAATCCATTACTAAACTAATGAAAAGAAATATGGAAATAGTGATCTTCTTTGTAAAATATTATATAACCTTAATATCCAGGACTCCAACGAGAGCAAACATGGAATATTCTTTATTAACTCTAAGACGCACTTTAAACTAGTATTATCTGGACAGTTCTCAGAGGCAGTTTCACCTTCTGGCTCAAAACACACATTTTCTTCATCCACACATGCCAACCATAACGTTGCATATGAGAGTGTGTTTTGTATACTGTAGCTGAAAATATAAAAAGTATAAGCCTACCTGGGGAAGAAAAACAATGTGATGTGAACTTTGTTCTCTGTGTTTAGGCAAGCTACGACCTATATCTATGCCAGTCGAATATAATTGGGTGGGGGACTATGAAGATCCAAATAAGATGAAGAGAGATAGTAGAAGAGGTAAGTGTTCTAGAATTTCAGTGTAGGCTGGGTTATTTGAACAAAAAGCAAAATTAAATGTTTTTAAAATAGATTATTATGGCGTTGGCAGAAACTTACTCTGTCATTGACTGACAGTACAACTAAGTGAAGCCAGACCAATATTTGATTCCCCTCAACATTAGTATTGGGTGTTTTATATGAATGCCTTCTAAGATGTTCAAGGCAGATAATTACACAGAGAAAGAAGAAGATTTGTAAATTGAAAGTTTATATTTGGAAGCAAGGTCAGAAGTGTGAAACTGCATAAAAGAATTCATTTCAGTTCAATAAATAGACACAGTTTTGTCATCAGTCCCAATTAATCAGCAGTGCAGCTGACTTTGTCCATGGAATCACATGTGATGGAACCTCATCATGAGCATTGAAGCACGTAGGTTGGGAAGAAATGTATGGTGGAAACTGGGCCGGTGACTCCTAACAAAAACCAAAGAGAACTGGGGGAACCGGTGCTTTCTGCTTTTTCTGTTCTTTGCTGTTCAGGGTTATTCTCTTACCTGGGAGTGGGCTACTTTTTAAGTATCTACCCAAAGTAAGTTTTTATATTCACTTAGGCTATTACTGAGGTGAGCAGTAGGAGGAGCAAGTGAAACCTTCACCGCTTAGTAGACTTCCCAAGTGTGGATAAGATGGGCCCAGCTACTGATGCTCCTTCTACTTTCAGAAGAGCCATAAATTGTAGATGGACACCAAAACAAAAGCCGTTCCTAGAAACTAGGCTTCCTTTATGGTATGGTTGACCCGTTTACTTATCATTTCTATCCAATAAACTGTAAAACATCCACAGATCACATGGGCAAGCAAGCATAAATGTCTGCTTCATAAGTCTCCTTAACACTTTTTTTTTAGAGTGAGATTTAAAAATGTTGAGAAGTTCAAGGATACTGTCAGATTCCTTTGCATACATGTATTAATTCCATTTTCCAAGCTTCAGTATCTAATCTCATTAATTTTATTGGACAAATCAAGAAAAAATTAAAATGCTTATGATATGCCATCTCTAAGATTCTTTGGGACTTCTTATAATAGTGACATCCTGTGGGAAATTTTTATACTAACTACTAAATGCTGACTACTAATTTAAGGAAGGATTCTATGAACTAAGTTTATAATGTGGCTTTAACTTCTTCAAGAATGTTACCCAAAACATTGAAGGCTATTGTTTATCATCAAAGTTTAGGAGACTTTTCCTCGGAGCTTCCTAAAAAGTGTAAGTTCCACCCATACAGAGCTTAAAGTTTAAGTTCTGCAGGTGATTTTGATGTAGTTACTCCAGAGTTCAAACCAGAAGAAATAATCCAAAGGATATGTCTTATTGTCTTAGGATACCAAATAATTACATTCTGCTATTATCACTACATATATTGTAAGTTAAATCACGGTAATGAGTGAAATCTTACAGCACGATTTGGAAAGAATGGTACACTTCAGATATTTGCATATTTATATCGGTGTATTTCTCTTTTTATGTAGAAAACTCTCTACTTCGCTATATGAGCAATGAAAAAATTGCTCAAGAAGAATACATGTTTCAGAGAAACAGCAAAAAAGACACAGGAAAGAAGTCAAAAAAGAAGGGTGATAAGAGTAACAGCCCAACTCACTATTCACTGCTACCTAGTTTGCAAATGGATGCATTGAGACAAGACATCTTGGGCACACCAGTTCCAGAAACCACACTGTACCATGTAAGTAAACTCCAAAAGTCTTTCATACAGCTTTTCTTGGAAGGCAAATTACTTTTGTTGTTAAAATCCAATTTTTTCCCATTGCACTATTTTTATAAAAGACTCTAACATTAAAAATTGACCTTAAAATTATTAGGAATTTTTGCAACTAATTAAGCCGACCAGGTTCCTTTCCCCTTGGGGCCCTGGTTGCAATGGTTGCAAACAGCATCCTCCTTGGTAGTGTACGCAGCCTGTTACCTGTATGAGTTGCCCTAAGGGACCTTGGAGACAATTTTCTGGCACTTATTCAAGTCTCTGATTTCAATGCGGTCTCCAATGTAGGCTCCAGACAGGCATGCGTGGTTCCTTTGGGAAGCCCCAGGGCACAGTGGCCAGGGTTCACATTGGCCAGGTCATCATGTCCATCCGCACTAAGCTGCAGAATAAGGAACATGTGATTGAGGCTCTTCGTAGAGCCAAGTTCAAATTCCCTGGCCGCCAGAAGATCCACATCTCAAAGAAATGGGGCCTTACTAAGTTTAATGCAGATGAATTTGAAGACATGGTTGCTGAGAAGTGACTCATTCCTGATGGCTGTGGGGTCAAATATATTCCTAATCGTGGTCTCCTGGACAAGTGGTGAGCCCTACACTCCTGAGGGCTTTCACGGTGCTCTCCTGTACCCTACCAAATCATGTTCAGTAATAAATCTCACATCCAGAAAAAAGATTATTAGGGATCGGTTCATTTTACAACTCATGTGATCAAAGCATTCCTATTTTGTAGCAACATCCTATTTAGTGAAATAACTTAATAGGCACAGTATTGATAAAGAAGAGTAGTTAAGATTTGTATGTTAATAAATACTTGGAAAGGTCCAGAAATCCAGATTAGAGATCAAATGCTTCATATTTCATGATTCCACTTAAAAAGGACCACCTGCTTTCTGCTAGCCAGTAAAACTGGCAAGACACCGCACATGATTGGGGCTGGGGCTATGGCTCAGTTGGAAATCTGTTTGCTGCACAGGTGTGAGGACCAAATCCAGATTTCTAGCACACAGGTAAAGTCAGGCATAGCGGCATTTGTAACCACACAGTCCTGTACTCCTAGTACTAGGGAAGTAGACACAAAATACTCAGAACTCACTGCTTAGACAACTCAGCTGGATCAGATGTTCCATGTTCAGTGGGTGACCTCTCAAAAGTAAGGTAAAGGGGCTAGAAAGCTAGCCCAGTGCTTAAGAGCACTGACTACTCTTCCAGAGGATGAGGGTTAAATTCCCAGCACCCACATGGAGGCTCACAGCCTTCTGTAACTTCAGTTTCAGGCATTTCAACACTCTCTTCTGGCCTCTGCAGGCCCTAGACACATACATGGTACACAGACATATGTGTACACAAAGCACCAAGAACATAAAATATATAAATGTTTGAAAATATTGTGAATGGAGGGGGTGGTAGAAGAAAACATTCAAAGTCAACTTTTGGCTTCCATGTATGTGCACACACACACAAATGCATATGCAAAAGCACATATGGGGGAAATATGCTGATATTTCCAATTTAATTTAACTTATATATGGGAGTATGCAAAAAGTGTAGAAACAAGGAAAGATACCATACTCTGGGAAAAATAAGAAAAAGTGTCATCATGGGCAGCAGTTGAGGCAAGAATGAAAAGTTTGAGTAGTGATATTTTAATGAGAATGTAAATGCTAATTATCACAAACATGTAATATGAGATGTTCCAGGGATTCCACGAGGTTCAGAATTGCTAGTTGGTTAAAAAGAAAACCTGTGAGTCATTGTATGAGGAAGAGTCAATACATTACCTACAAATGCAGGCAGAGTTAGATCAGGAGTTTTGTAATGGAGTTTTGAGACTCCCACAGTAATATAAAGAGCTCATTAAAGAATTTTGGGCTAAAACCATATGATCACATCGGCATGTAGTAGTGTTCTAATGAAGGAGCATCACGTGAAAGGTCAAAGGCAAAGCCATTAAATCCATCCAAGATGAATTATGAGAAACCAGAATAATAACCATGCAGAAGCTGAAAATCTTGTTAGTCAATAACATTCCTTTAAAGCTTCAACACGTTTCAGGCTACTTAGGATAGAGCTTGTTCTAACAATAGAGCTGTAGCTTCCACTTCCACTTGACCATTGAAAACAGACTAAATTGGGCTGGGGAGATAGCACAGTCACTAAAAGTGATTGTCATACAACAGGGGGACCAGAGTTCAGATCCCTAGTACCCATATAAAAAAGTCAGGCATGGTAAGACACACCTATAGCTCCAGCACAGGAGAGCCATGGAGACAGGAAGATCTCTTGGCTTGCTAGACAGGTAGTGTAGCCTAACTGGTAAACTTAAATTTCAGTAAGAAACCTTGCCTCAAAAAAGGTAGAGAATGCTGGACATCCAAAGCCAACCTCTGACTTCCACAGGTGTGCATACATGTGCATGCCCATGTAAATGCCCATGTTCAAGTGCACACACATGAACATGTACATACATGGAAAAGATTATGAGATCTTGAATTAGTAGTTGGAGAAATAGAACTTAGTGCTCAAAGTATCAAATCTACCATATTGTTAAAGTATGCCATCTAAGTATGCCATGCAAGATGTGAAAGAGTTAAGAACTTTATTCTTGAACTGTCCCTCAGGATTACTACGTTAAATTATCTTTCCTAATCTCATAAAACTAGGTTAGAAAAATGTTTTTATTTATGTGGATTAGAGTTTCATCAGCTTCACTGCCCACCTTCCCTTTCCCAAAGTTCATATTCCTTGTCTCTTCCTCTACAAGAAACTAAAATGTCTCAGCCAAGCTCTTTAAATAGCTGACAAATCATATTATTCTTTCCAGCAACATATGAAGGGCCTCTAAAAACAGTATTCTTTGATAACCTGTGAATGGGGCTACTTTTGTTATCATCACAACTCAGAAGAGCCATGCAATCACTGAGCTTCCTCTAGAGCCTGGTTCCAATTTTGAGTAACATCCTGAACAAAGATCTCAAGATGAGAGACAGCCAGCCTATTCAAGAGCAAAATTGGTAGTTAGAGATGAAGCTGAAGAGGGAACAAGAGGCCACTTTGATTCAGAGTAGACTAGCTGGTAGAAAGTTTGGATTGAACCTTAGAAGAGCAGTAATCAATCAAACACATTTATATATACAGTGTGTTCCATTCTGTCGTGCATGGACAGACTTGTGTATACAGAGAAAGAAAATAGAGAATGGCCCTGCGAACATTTGAATTATTGAAGAAAGGAAGGCCATAAAAGGCAAGTCCAACTGCTAAGAATATTGTGTATTATTACTTACTAGTAAAAATTGTTGCTACTTTTTTAAGGAGCATTCATTATTTACTGAGGAAAATAAAACCCTGGTTGAGGAACTTCATTTCTAGAGGCCCATTTAAAAATGAACATTTTTTTCTTTCTGTTATAGTTTCATGAAAATGCAAGGTCAATATCAATATGTAACTTAATCACCTTCATTATTAAATGTTTATCTTCATTTTCCCTGATTCTTTGAATAACATGGGTGTTTTTGATACAATAGGATTTAAGGGAAAGATTGAACACTTAGTTTCATAGGCCACTGTATCTGCTATAGTACTAATTCCATGGCATCTACAGATGTTTGCATTCCAATTTAGATAAAATGTTAATTTGATATCAGGATTATATCAGCATTTTATAGTAATACAGTACCTTGTTAAGTTGTGGTGACTAACTCCACTAATAAGGAAGTGACTGAACTGGAATGTTAGTGCCCTTTTCAATATTTTTTACTTGGAAATAGATCCTTTCTGCATGTCCTATTACAGTCCCAGGAAAGGCAACAAGATTAACTCCCTCACACCATGTCTCTTCTACTCTTGGACAGAGCTTCAGTGCCAGCCAGTCCTTGCTTTCTTCCCTTCTTGACCATCGGATTATAGAGTCCACTATGCCTACCTCATCAGCTAACATTCTTCTTCATTCCTAACATTAGTTTTACTTGTAGGTAAAATAGCTCAATTCTGTCTGAAAATGTGGAAGTTGCTAACTGACCTTAGGGCACACAAAGAAAAGACAAGCAGTAGTGTATGTGTGTTTGTATGAAATCCAAATGTAATAAGTCTTTATAAAGATAAATAACTGAATTGCCCTGAATCTCATCTTTCAGTATTATAGAAGAAATTGTTACCAGCTTTCCAAATGGCATTATTCAGTGAAATAAACCAAGAACCTACTGAAGTAACTTTTAAAAAAGAAATCAGTGTACACTTTTGCTTAGTGCAATATACACATAACGATATGACAATAAGCATATTTCATATCTCATTAAGACTACAAAAAATTAATAAGTTATTTTAAATATACATGCAGATACCAGAATGAATAAAATATGATTGTATATCCATGCACCATGCTTTCATAATATGATTTTAAAATAGTTTGTTAACAGATTTTTAGTAGGTGTTGAAAAACCCATTAACACCTTTCCTAACATCCCAACATTTCTTTAATTCATCTTAATTTTTAAGATGTGAGTAGAAACATTTAGCTGTTGTATTATTTCTAATAAGGAGGTTTGCCCATTCTGATAAATTTGTGAGGAAATATTTTGTTAAGTTAAAAGGTCATTGGAGGGGTGTTAAGACTTTTTCTTTGTTTATTTTTTAATTTAACAAGCAGTTGACCTGCAAAAGGACATTATACTAAGCACGTTATAAGTATTATTTCAACCTCAATAAGCTATGAAGAAGGTACTGGTGTCAGACTCATTTTACAGGTTAGGAAACTGAAACACAGATATTAAAAGTAGTTACATGGTAGAACTGAAATTTGAACATCAACATTTTAACAACTCTCGAAAACTAGCATAACTTTATCAGAAAGGTAACAATTGTAGTAGTTAAAACCGTTATGTAACTGTAGACCCTAGTCTAAGAATTATAGAATACAAAAGGCTGATAAGTATCACTTCTATAATTAAATATTAGCTAACATTTCCTGATAACTTATGATGACTCCATGCCAGAAACTTACACATTACTGTTGAGTCCTCAAAATGATTCTATGATGTTGGCATTCTTAATACTGTTTTTGTTTGTGGTACTAAAAGGAAAAGAGACTGTTCATTTTACATAGACATAAAAGGTGTCATATTTGGGTCCAAAAACCCCATCTTTAGATGAACAAAGCCATTTTCACTTGGAAAGTTCACCATCTAGTAGGGAAAGCAAAACTATTGTTTTCTGTAATTAAAATATAAACATTATTAAATTAGCTGAACTTATTAAGGTTGGTTTGCCTAGCAACTCTCTTATTTAACGACATTGTTTCAGGATCCCAGTAACTAAAACAAGAGGACAATTAGTATTAGAAAGAAGCAATCTGTGAGCCAACCATTGTTTACAACTAATTTTACCTAATTTTGACTTTATTCACCTAGAAAATTGCTTCAATACATTGTGACACGTTTCTCCTTAACAAAGAGCATGCAAGCATATTAAATATCTATTTTAAATATATGCTTACTCTGGTTTCTATGGATAGCTTGGTTATTTCAAAACCAAGTATTTACTGTGTCAAATCATAGTAGCACTGGCAAAATCTCACACAGCCGTCAGCACTGTGAAATATGTCTGTCAGTAGTCCACTTCTACAGAGCAGGGATTCTAAGTATGAGCTATCCCTAGAAAAATGTGTTGGTGCTTTGGGTTTGACCCAGAAGTGAAAATCCTTTCTTTGATTTTTATGGACAAGTAGTAATTTCAGTTTTACATGTGTATGTGTATACACCAAATAATAGAGTTCTAAAATAGCAGAAGTGAAATATAACATTATCACTTATATTATTACTAACCTACTAGATGCTTTTTTTGAAACTATATACACAGCTGAATGAGACATATTTATATATCATATATATTTCTCTTCTTCTGTTAGCCTTCAGAACATAATATGTTTGTTTAATGTATATGCACGTATTTTGCCTGCATGTGTTTAAGTTTCCCAAAACCGTTAGAACTGGAGTTACAGGCAGTTATGAGCCATCTAATGTGGGTGCTGGGAACAGAACTGGGTCCTCTGCCAGAGCAGTCAGTGCTCTTAATCACTGAGCCTGCCCTCGAGTCCCCTACTAGATAATTTTAAATTACAAGTTAAATAATCATAAAATAATACTTGAAGAGAGTTTGCTAAGTATTTTAATTCTGTAGGTTTCTTCTAGTAAACCTGCTGTCCAAGAAACCATGACAAAGTAGTGAAGCCCAATGTAGATGGTTCTAATTTACATGGTTGTCAGGAGAGAAGTTATGCTTATACATCATTAGAACTTTTTAAGTTACTGATTATTTTAGTTGCTGTTTTTTCCCATAATAAATTATCTGTAAGTTCCTTCCCTTCAATTTCAGTTTATTTTGGGTTAAGAACTTTGTCCTCTAATGCGTCGTAATTCATGTTTTAGCACAGTTGTCTAAGAATGATGCTGTGAATCATCCGCAGGTAGAGTGCCTACACAATAACACTGCATTGGTATAAACTATTTTCCCCGCTGTAAAGTATGGACACAAGAATACCTGGGCCCAAAGGATCTGTTGATGTGTCTTAGAGGCCTGCAGTGAAAAACAATTGAGATTCACTGCCTTAGCTGTAGTTATATGTTTACATGGGGAAACTGAAAGAAATTTTGACTGTAATTATTTATAGATGTGCAAGTTTTATTGAATGCTAGTCTGAAAAAATCGGAAAGGAAAATTCACTTGTATTTTCCTGACTCAGGTATTCTAACAGCTGCTTTTGTTTCCATACCCAGATGGTTTATAAGCTTTTCTTTTTGTTGTTGTTTGTTTCTGTTTTATGAGACACAGTTTTGAACGTGTGGCAGTCGTATGGCCATAACCTTCAGAGAACTAGATTGCAGGAGAAAAGCACCACCTATAGTTTTGTTTTTCCTTTTGAGTGAGTTACCTATTGGTACCCTTGTTTCCACATTTGAGGTCATCACAAACTGATATATTTGTAATTGAACTGTTTAGACTAGAGAATAAAAATACTTTATGAACTTAAAAGATTTACAAATTGAGCCTTAGATATAGTACAGACATCCATTTTCTTTTTCCTATAAATCACAACCCTCTCCCTTCCAAAAAAAAAAAAAAACTAGGCAAAATACATTAACTCACCTGTATGGAATGCTGAGAGGTAGGAAGGCTAGAGCCCTCCAAACATAAAGTACAGCCTGGTGGTAAATTCTCAGTATTTTTTTCTTGACTACTATGTGAACTGGCCCTGCTTCTGGCCTGGCCTGTAGTGTTCTAGTCTGCTTTTCTGTAGCTTTGATACACTGACCAAAAGTAACTTGGGAAGGAGAAGGTTTATTTTAACTTACATCAAGGGAAGCCAAAACAAGAAGTGTAGCAGAGACCAGAAAAGAATGTTCCTAACTGGCTTGCTTCCTTTGGCTTGCTCAACTGCTCTCCTTAGTTAGCCCAGGCCCACATTCCTAAGGATAATAAGGGCCGGGCCCTCCTACATCAGTTAGCCTCATGGACATGACCACAGTCTAAATTGATGGTACAGTTATTTAGTTGAAGTTTTTTCTTCATAGATGACTAGACTTGTGTAAAGTTAACAGTGGAAACAAACAAAATAAGGTCCATAAAACAGTTTTTCTCTTTTACCAATGGGCCAGAAAGGAGGTAGTTCAAGAGGACACGAACCCTTTCAACAATGCCTGTCTGTTGTAAAAGCAAGAAAAAAACAAAAGGAAAAAAAAAGTCATGCTTTCCTTGTCTACCACAAGCAGAAAAAAAATCACTCATTTACAAAGAATACATAACAATATTGCATATAAATGCACCAATAATTGAGATCCAAAATAGAAGAATGAAAATAGATCAGAAGGGAGAAGTTCATAAGCTTACAATTATGACTGGAAACTTCAAATCCCCTCTTAGTAATTTATGGAATCAGTAAACATGTTAGCGAGAATATAAATGTACAGGATGATTGTCTGCACAGAATTGGATCTGTCACTGGGCTGCATGGTTTTATGTCAACTTGACACAAGCTAAAGTCATCTGAGAGGAGGGAACTCAATTAAGAAAACACCTTCATAAGATCCAGCTGTACGTAGGCCCATTGGGCATTTTCTTATTTAGTGATTGATGGTAGAGGGTCCAGCTCATTGTGGGCAGTGCCATCCCTGGGCTGATGTAAGCCAGTAAGCAGTACTCCTCCATAGCCTCTGCATCAGCTCCTGCCTCCAGGTTCATGCCCTGTTTGAGTTCCTCTCATGGATTCCTTCAATAGTGAACAGCAATGTGGAAGTGTAAGGCAAATAAACCCCTTGCCTCCCCCAAGTTGTTTTTGGTTGTGGCGTTTCTCACAGGAATAGTAACCATAATGTTATATATTCCTTTCAAGCATACATTGGCCATTCATCGGGATGAGATCATATCTTGGGCCATAAAACAAAGTTTAATTTTAAAAGAAAAGAAAAATGCAACGTATGCACTGTTGATCATTTAAAAAAAAGGAAATCAGTAACAAAACGGAAATTAATATCCAACTTCTTGAAATTAAACAGCATACTACTGAATAATCCTTAGATAAAAGAAAGTCTCAAGAAAATTAAACTGAATGAAAATAGACAACATATACTTAGAGAATTTGTAACAATATATTATTGTGTCAGGCCAGTAGTTCTGGCTCACAACTTTAGTCCTAGCTCTTGGAAGGCAGAAACAGGGAAAGATCTATAAATTTGAGGACAGCCTAATCTACATAGTGAGTTGCCGGCCAGCCAAGGCTACAATGTGAGACCGTGTCTCAATTTTTTTTTTCTTGTATTAAAGGAAAGAAGTGTTCATGATTTCCACTCCTACCTCAAGATTAAAATAGCAAACTAGACATACTGTTGCATGCCTGTAATCTCCACACTGGGGAAGTGCGAGCGGGAGGACGGCAGGTTTTAGGCCAGCCTGGTCTGCATAGCAAGGTGCTATCTCACCAGAAAAGCAGAAAGAAGACTTAGGAAAGAGGGGTCTCCGTGAAACTGAACACGCAGAAAAATGAAGCAATATAATCAATTGCTGTGAGATTTTTCAATGTATTGATGAACATCTAGCAAGACTAAGGAAAGAAAAAAGAAAACACTCAAATTACCAAATTTAGGAGTGAAAAACTGTACATTACTTCAGGCCTAATTGGCACTAAACAATAAACGAATTCTTAGTTAAAAAGAAATTGATCAATTTCCCAAAAATCACAAGGCTGATTCAAGATGAAGTGTGTAATCCGAATGGTTCTATAACTATTAAAGAAATGTAATGAATCATGAAAAGATATGTTTAAATAGAGAAATGTTGAAATTAGAACCAAAGCCAAGTGATTTAAGTGCTTATAACCCTGGCATTTGGGAAGCTGAGGCAGGAGAACCACAAATTTAAGGTTAGCTTGGACTACATATTGAGACCGTGTCTCAAAAAACTTTTTATGGTAATTAAGTTTAGAGTTATTCGATTTCACTTTATTGTTTTGTGTTTTTTTAAGTATTTGTAAGCCTGGTGTATGATACTTTGATTTTTATCTTAGAAATTCCTAAGAAACTGATTAAATTCCTAAAATGTATTGATCTTTAAGATAGGTAAATATATTAAATTCTCTCATTCATTTTCTTTTTATAATTCAGCGTTGAACAAACAAAAAGATTCACTAATATCGTCTCACTTTGAAGGTGATGTCTCCTAATACTATATAAAACAAGTTCTCAAAGCTGGTCTTTTCTGTTCCACGTTTGAGCAAATGTGGATCTTATTCTGCTAGTTACTGATTAATGACGGCCAGGAAGCAAAACACAAAATCTAGTTTAATCATTAAGGGACCATATAAAGCAGAACACAGAACAATTAAATTAGGAATTTAATAAATTTAAATTTATTAAGTTTTAAACTTACTATGAATTCCTTGTTGCTCTTAGGGGGAGGGGGGACAAATTCCAAATTGGAGACCTTGGACTTGATTACTAAGGTCAGTCACTGCAAATTCTTTGAATACATACTTGCCTTTGAAAACCCTCACTTTCTTTTATTTGATAAACCTGTGCTTCTTATTTCTACTGTCAAGAAGCAACCTCAAATTTTATGAACAAGAAGTTATTTTGCTCCCATGATAACTACTCATATTGCATCACTACCTTAACTCATTTAACCACGCATCAGAAGTTTAATAAAACTAGCAAAATTACCTTACCTTCAGAACTCTGTGACAGTCTACTATAACTGTAAGTCTATAACTTATGGCACATTCTTTTCTTCACTAAATTCTTAAATATACAGTCCACTTGATGGTTTCAACACACTCTAACTTGACAAAAGTGGTTTGTAGTTTTGTGAGGAATTGATCTATTTCCTCTAAACTACAAATTTATTATTGTTTAATGTCAATTATAGTCTTTAATTCCCATGTCTGTAAATTTTGAATTTCTTCCTTGCTAATTTGTGTCTAAATCTTACATGCTTTCCTCTTAATGAAATATGTTCAGGCATAATTGCTGATGACTATGACAGCCTAGTTTCTTGAAGACAGTTTTTTAAAGAGCATTGTTTAAAAAAACCATATGGATACTGGAAACCATACTTGGGTCCTCTGGCAGCCCAGCAAGTGATCTAAATTGATCCTGCCCAGCTTCTTTTCGTGCTAATATCAACTCTTACTGTACAATGCAGTGTCAGAGTAGAAAAAGATGAGATATCTCTCAATGAGGTGATCGCAAGTGGTAACTTTGAAAACTTTTTAAATCAATGTCTGAATTTGATCTTGTGTATTCTTTGAGAAATATTTCTATTAAGAAAAACTCCAGATCAAGAAAACCTCACACAACTGGTATGTATAGTTTCATTTGAAATAGTTATCTTAGAAGTTTTGTATAGTGTATTAGGCAAAAATATCCCAGAGTAAGAGTTTGACATAAACATACTTCTATCCACTAAGAAATTAAGATAAAAGCTAGCTTTCCTGAAACAAAGTCCACTGACAGAAAAGAATTCCATGATAGTAAATGTCTACATTATTGTATGAAACTAAATTTAACCAGGAGTCTGTTTGATCTCAGACTCTTTTTCCAGAGAAAACCAATATGTTAATAGTCAGAAAAGTTTTTCAGTAATTGTGATTTAGCTATATCATTGTTAATAAAAACCACCATACCACAATTCAGTCGAGATACTTAGATTTTGTGCCTTCTCTTCTAGAAGTGATTCTTTTTTATTGTTACTCTCTTCATTTTATATATAACTTATTTTCTTGTCTTTTGATTCCAGATATTAAGTCACTTTGTGTTCCTTTTTTCTGGTTATTCTCATCTCTTTGTCACAAAAGACTGGCAAACCTACCCTGATTTCTCTGATATCTATATGCCAACAGTTTCCAACAAACAGAAAAGTTCAGAGCAGTAGCTGCTGTATTTCTACGTGTACTTTTAAAGACTTTCCACCTGTTTCAAGTACAAAATATATGTTAATTATACATAACAGTCAGATACCCAAAAATAACTGTGTCTAATGTGGCTGGTGTTAACTTATTTCCATATGTGGTGGAGCTTAACAGTGTCTTTTAAAGAACCATCTAGCTTTTGGTATTGAAACAGGTGCATATAAATCCTACGTCATCAGTAATTACATTCACATAGATGACTAATTACCTGCTATTCAGTTACAAATGGCATTCAAATAAAGTTAGTAGTCTGGTTGAAATCCTTGATCTTACACATAAGAAAATTGGAAGTCACTAATAGTTTAAGACATGACAGCAAACATAGAACTGGAATAGGGATTACAATATGGAGACTTCTAAGTCAAGTCTCCTGGTTCTTCTAGAGTGTTGCTCCATTGGCACTGCGTTCCATTCCTAACGAAAACTGAATATTCTCAGTTATTATCTCAGCTGTATATCGAATGGTTTGAAGGAGCTGGGGATAAGAATGGAAGTAGGGAGATAAGATAGGATAGGGTCAAATCAAGTGAGAGAGTAGAACAGCTTAAAGCCTGTATGCTAAAGTAGAAGTAGTGAGCAGAATTACACTCTGGATATGTTTGGAACATAAGTAGACAGGCTGTACTGACAGATTATGTATGTAACTTACAGCCTATACCGCAGTTCTGCACACACTCAGGTGTTTAGTTGTAGTATGAGGAGCGGCGGGGCTGCGTCCCCAGCACCCCGGCCACCTGCTAGCTTATGCCCCAAAATAATTACACGGACACTGTATTCTTTTAAACACTGCTTGGCCCATTATATCTAGCCTCTTCTTGGCTAACTCTCGCACCTGGACTAGCCCATTTCTAATAATGTGTGTAGCACCCCTAGGTGCGCTTACCGGGAAGATTCTAGCCTACGTCCATCCTGGGTAGGAGCTTTACGTCTGCCTGGGAGAGGGGAGCATGGTCTCTGCTCTAGAGAGCAGAGCTGTCGAATCTGAGCTCACTTCCTCTTCCTCCCAGCATTCTGTTCTGTTTACTCCTCCCACCTATGTTTTAACCTATGAGGCCAAGCAGTTTCTTTATTACTTAAACAATGACCTTCCTCCATCATTTAGTAACTGCTTGATTTGTGTTTTCAACAGGTATCATGTGAGGAGCTGAGTAGCCAGTAGTGATCAAAACAGATGGTTTCTGCCTAAATAGACAGGAGGGGAAAAAAAAACACAACATGAGACTCAGAGCCAAGTAATTTCAATGATTTTTTAATTAATTAGGAATGACTCTAATGGAAAAAAAATGTGTGTGCAACAGTGAATGGGCTGCAGAAGATTTCTCCAGCATAACGAATTAGTACAGATGCAGGCTCTTCTTCAGATCCATGCTTTCCTCATTCTTGTATTGGCATGGGGTTTTCAAACTGCAGCTTTCATTTACCGCCGTTAATAGGCAAGATAAAATGTGACTACACTTCCATCCCTGTCTACTTTGGCTAAGCTTTCTGACCTTTCATACCTTAAATTCTGTCTCATTTACAAAACTGAGACGTTAACATGACCCTTCATATTGTGATATTATAAGAGTAAATCATCCTCTCTGACCTACAGAAAAATGTCTTCCTAAATAAATTAATGTAGCATAAAATTGTAGCTAGGAGTTACTGATTTAAATTATCTCCACTAACATATTATTACCTTTTCTGTTTTGTAGAATCCTTCCTTTCAATATAACTGTGAACTTGTATCACATGTCAGAAAGCATTCATAGATGATTGCCTTGGTGTCATTTTGTGACATTTGTGACATATTTCTTCTCCTTCAAATGGCTACTATGATTATATACTACTTTGAAGGCAGCAGTGCATTTGGTGGTTAGGAGCACAGAATTGACAGACATAGGATTGAATTTTACTCTGCCCTTCCTTAGGTGATCCTGAGTGAGCAGCTTTGCATTCCGTGCCTCGGTTTTCTCTTGCTTACTAGAGTGTCAATGATACCCTCTTTACAGCTGTTTTTGGTGGTGGTGGTGGTGGTGGTGGTGGTGGTGGTGGTGGTGGTGGTGGTGGTTTAGTTTGGGTTTTGGTAAGAATGAAAATTGATAACTTACATCATGTTCCTAATATTGTATCTAACACAGAATAATCCCTCAGTAAATAATTATCATGATCTTAGAATGATGGTTTTCATTTTCTAAATGGGTAGTTCTTTTTTTTTTGCTTTTTTATTTTTTTATTTTTTTTATTTTTTGGTGATTCTTGTTAACAGGCATTAATCACCCCTTCTCCTTCTCCATACCCTTCTCCATACAACTGTAGTAAGTAAAAAGAAGCTTTGCATAAGATAGGATATTGCACAAGCTTCAGTCATATTCTTTCCTACATAAGCTGGGAAAAAGTCATTCTTAATAATCATTGACTGTGTTTAATCTAAGTAGTTTGAAGAGAATGTAGCCTCATCCAAACTATCATTCTATATCATATTAGCTTCATTGATTATGTTTTCAAAGCATGAATTTTGAGTCAATGTGAATACATTTTAGTCGAAAAAAGTTCAGATTCATGAAGAGCCAAGAACTGCGTTACCCCCACTGAACTGAAACATCGAGTGTTACTTGCCTCTGTTCCAAGTTTATTTCATGTTGTACCTGAGTAAGAGTATCACCACCAGCAACTAACCAGTTAAGCTCTATGCTGTTTCTTGCAAATAGAAGATTTGTTTATTTAATATTTAGTGCTATTAGCATATACTCCACTTCTCATATTTATGCTCTTTTACTGCCAAAATATAATAATTAGATAGTAAGAGATAAAGTGTTTTACTTTATAAAATATTTAAGACTTCAAATAATTTTGTTTATTTGTTTATTTGAAAAATTAAATATGTAGAAGCAGCTGTCACTTATCCGAAGTACTTCAAATTGCTAAGCACCTTCTTGTCTTACGTAGACGAAGGGATGCTATTGGTTTGACTAGTCACTGAAGAAATCTTGGAACTTTGTGGAAAATTACAGTGAAAGAAAGTTGCTATATTGCAACAAGAGAGTATTTTGATTGCAAATTTTTCCATAAGTGCAGTAATTTGCAACTTGAGAAGAATTTAATAGTAGCTGAGCTTTCAAAATGCAACACAGAAACTGTCATTTTCTTCTACAATTAAAATAAGTGCTTCTGAAAATTTCAGGATAAGAATGACCCAAATTACCACCACCACCACCACCCCCCCCACACACACACACACTTCTTCATCCAAAAGACTGGAGAATGAAGTTTGAAGAGAACATCTGTGGGCAAATGAAAAACAAATGGTCTTTTCAGGCAAATGTCTGAAAAAGGATCTTTTATAGCCAAACAGAATCCTATTGCATGCATCACCATGGTTAAGAAGAAGATCAGCAATACTTTCATAATGGCTTTTTATTTTAGCACATTCTATTTTTTTGCATAGAATTACAATTTCAAGACATCCATTCATAATTCATCATATTATTATTTGCATAAATATCTTTTGACACAGATTTAATGTACTTTGGTCAACCACAGCTTGAATATAATATGTTAAATGTTCTAAAACAATCTCAGTGCAAATAATGCTAAAGAAGACTAAATAAAAAAGAATTTTCTTGATATCCCCAAAGGAATGGTCTACTAAAAAAACATATATTTAGGAATATTCTGCACACATGGATTACTGGACAGAAGACAACTGGTTTGTTGTCTACCGCTGCCCAATTACTTCGTAGGTTAAAATAACCAGCTAGTTAAGATTATATCATGGGCTCGTTGCTGGTGTTTTGCTCAGTCGTTATTCATTCACAACCAGGAACTCAGTTTATATTAAGCCCCATTATAGGCAGAGGACAAACCAGTATATAAAAATAATTCCTTATTGGAGTTCATATTTGAAAAGAAGTCTGTGCAATAAATAAGAAATATAAGCATATTTGTTGTTAAATTCTAAGAAGAAAAATCAAACAGGGAGTGTTAACTGCAGGAGGACTAACAATTTTATATAAAGAATGCTGAAATTATTTTAAAAATAAACATTTAAGTAATTACTTAAAGGAGATCTAGAGTAAGCCCTAATAATGTCTGGGTGAAGGAACATTGAGGTAACAGCAAGAGTAAAGACTGTGAGATAGACCTGTACTTTGGCTTGATAGGGAATCAGCCATTAGGGCAGGAATAAAGTTAATGAGAAGGAGAGTAAATGGTAAAAAGTAATAAGGGAACACATCATGTTCAAGATTAGGAAAGGATATGAATGTATAATCAGAATGAGAAAGCAGTGGAGAGTATTACATGTAGGAATTAAAATATTCTGAACATTTTAATAGGATCACACTGGCTCTTGTATTAAAATTGGAGAGGTTAAAAACAAAAGCAGAGAGAATGGTAAGGATACCTTTCAGTAATCAAGGTACCTAAAGATGGTGGCTTAGACAAGAGTGGCAATCATAAAAGGAGACTACAAATATATGTGACAATCTTGTACAACTTGTTTATGGTTTAGCTATAGGCTGTAAAAAAAAAGAACAAAAAGGAGGTGAACTTTACCCCAAGATTTTATACATTACCCAATAGGATGGGAAAAAATGAATAGCATTTACTTGAATATAGAAGACTGAGTAGCACATTTGACAGATGGCGAGTATTATATCAGTGTTATTCATATTAAATCAACTGAAATGGGCAGCCTATATAAATCAATCAAGACACCCTGGTTAGGATATAAATTCAGAAGTTGTTAAAGATGAGAGTATGTAGAACATTCTTAAAAAATTAAAGGGACTTTTCATTCTGTAAAAGCATGTTTTTCTTATGTACTGTTAAAAGAGAAAGTAGAAGCCTGGCTCTTCCCAGTGGGACCATATTGAATAAATCTCCCTCTTCTACTTGGACTGTTAGTTTGGCTTGTTGGGGACATGTGACTGGGCCTGGCTTGTTGTTGGGACACAGGTTATGACTCCTTCCGTCTGGTAATAATGGCAGCTATGGCAAGAATACCCATACCTTTTGAAATGCCTGCTGCCTGCAGCAAGTTGTCCCTGAAAGGAAGGGGAAAGATGGAAGTTCCTAGCAGCTACTGGAGTTTGTTTACTCTAGGGACATTTTTCTGTTGTTTCGTAAGAACTGGCATCTGTTGCTTTTTTTGTGATGATAATATAATTACATCACTTCTTCTTTCCCTATCCTCCCTCCTTTTCTCTTTTCAGTTGAAGGTCTCTTTTTTCATTAATTAGTGTTACACACATTAATATACAGATATATTCATAAATATAACCTGTTCCATCTGTGTAATGTTATTTGTCTATATGTTTTCAGGGCTGACCATTTGGTATTGGATAGCAAATTGTGTTCTTCCCTGGGGGAAGAATACTTCTACTCTCAGTGTTCTGTAGTTGACTATAGTTCTTGGGGTTGAGGCCTCATGGGCTTTCCCCATCCACTTTTGATGTCTGTTGGTTTTTGTATGTATTTCATGAAGCTGAAAAACGAGTCTTTGAGGTTAGTTTTGGTTTTTAAGAAACTGTGATTTTTAATAATTTCTTTGAGTTTTGCTTTCCAGATTGCTTTTGTGTTTTTTTGGCAACTTTGGGTTCTTTTGAACCTTTTGGTACAGCTTTGTCTTTTGGAGTTCTTCTGTTGAACTCTCTGAGCTATTATTGCTTGATTTGTTTATTTATTTATTTATTTTATGTGTGTTTTTGCTACATGTATACATGTACAGTGTGTACATTCCTGGTACCCTTGGAAGTCAGAAGAGTGTCAGACCCCCTGAAACTATGGTTATGGATGGTCATGAGCCACCATGTGGGTGCTGGAAACTGGACCCAGGCCCTCTAGAAGTATAACAAATATTCTTAATCACTGAGCCATGTCTCCATTCCCAAAGACTACAGTAGTTAAAGAGAGCTCTCAGAGGCATTAGAGGTGGCGAAAGAGGCAGAGCTCTGATGTTGCTGCAGTCAAAGGCTTCGGGGGAGGTATGCTTAGGTCTCCTTTGTCTTGGGTTTCCTTTTTCTCTTCAGAGACCTGTGTATTTTAATCCTCATCATAGGAATCTCTCAGCTCTAGGAGGAACCTTGGCTTGATTCTTCAAGCTGTGAGGTCTTTGCAGAGTTACCAGTGTCTTAAAGGGAAAAGCCTATAATCTAATAATAATCCCATTTGTTGGCCAGGCCTTATTGATCTGGAAGATTTTAAAAGCAGATTTAGAAATCTATTGAAATAGTTGGGATATCTTCCATGTGACAGGAATGTTCGAGGACTCTATTGAGGCACTGGGCTCTGTTGAATCATTTAAAATAGAATAACTGATCGCTGCTGTGATTTATGTAACTATAAAATATCTCTTGCTACCTTGGTATGCTGTAGAGAGAGCTGTAGCTGACTAGCCTTTTCTAAGCATGGGATGGTTTCTAAGAGAGCAGTGGGGCAAAAAACTGTCTCTGCCCCTAGAAATTCTGAAATTAACTAAGAAGCTTCTGCACAATTTATTTTTTGTTTCTTTTTTAACTCTTTGTGTGATGATAATAATGATTCTCATGACTTTTAACAATGTATGAATGTGTCTATAATTTGGGGACTATTAAGTGAAAATAGTTCTGTGCCTTTTTTTAAAGCTAACTATAATGCAAAAATTTAGATACAATTTGATTTTGAGACAAAAAAAAATGGTTTTACCAGACTTTGCCCCTAGCAGGTTTATCTCAAATACTAATTAGCTTACTTTTTGATGATTTGAGTCTGGCACTTTCAAATGTTAATTTTAGAAACTGATTACAAGATTTAGGAGAGATAACCTAAAGATAATTAAAAATAGCATTACATTTAATCTTAGAAAATGTCTGAACACGACTCAGAAGGAATCTTGAAGACCATTAAGTTAGAGAAAGGCAAAGGGGGCAGCCTCGGGAGTAGAAGTCTGCACAAAGTTACGTGGAGGAATAGGGGCCTCCAGGGGATGAATAAAAATGTTCAGTGTCAGGAAAGAGATGGTTGGGATTTGGGTTAGTAGATAGAATGGAGGGGGAAAAGTTAATTTTAAATTGGATTGTCACACAGTAGCTGCAAAGATCTTTAGATAACTGCACTGGGCATGGGAGGGGTGGGGGCTGCTATCTTTGAGAGAAACTGGAGTGTCATGTCTCCACTCAGCACCAGTGATCAAACTTAGTCAAGGGGAAGTAGCTTGCCCTTAATAGGCTTTGAGAAAACTCTGATACCTCCTCTCTCAGTATTTTCATGTAGCATTTTTCTTCTTGAAAAAGAACAATTGCAGAGCTTGCCTTTTTGTCTTTGTTGCCTAGGAAAATGTGTGATGGGGTCCAAAGGCAAGTGTGAAGGACAGATCCATACTTATTGACCTCCGAGCCTGCGAATGGCTATTTTCTATCTAGCTTAACAGTTTGCTATAAGTAGATACTGCATACTAAATAAGATAAACAGTACTATTCACAAAGGGGCAGTGTTAACCTTGATATTCATGTTTGTAGACAGAATAATCTTAGGATATATGCAGTGTACTATGTAACTTTGGCAGGTGAACCATGAAGAAAATGCCATTAATCTTTTTTGTTCAGTTAAGGTTTTAATGAAGTAGAGTGATTATTAGGGGCTAGAGAGAAGGCTCGATGGTTAAAAGTATTGTCTGTTCTTCCAGAGGATCCAACTTAACTACCAGTACCCACATGTACTAAGAGATGTAGGTAAATCTAGTTCCAGGTGATCCAATGCCCACTTCTGTGGGTACTGTATACACATGGTACCCAGACATACATGCAGGCAAAATTTACCTATACACATTAAATAAAAATAAATATTTTAAGTGATTATAGCTATGCATATTTACTATTTAAAAAGGTAACAGAAAATGCTTCTTATTGGGACCATCAAAAAAGCTTAATGAATAGTGTTATATTATTAAAAATGGCGGGAAAGAGAGAGACAGCATCATACAGCAGGACGCACTAAAGGATATTTTTATTAGGGAAAGGAAAGTGAAAGAGGGGAGGACCGAGACTGGCCTCTGGAGACAGGTGCGGTGAAAGAGAGGAAAGGGAGGGAGAGAGGCAGAGAGAGAGGAGGCAATCAGGACCGCCTTTTATGAGGGAATGCAGCTGTAGCAACGTAGCTGTAGCAACCTAGCTGATGACATTGTCCAGACTCTGAGCAAGACAGACAGAGTACTGCCTGAGTCCTCACAAGCGCATCCTGCCGGGTGACAGACGAGCAGAATACCTGAGTGCTAACATTCCTCCCTTTTTGTTTCTTATTCCATAGCAGGTGGGACAGGGGTGAGGGTGCTGGAGTTTTCAGAACTGCTTCCTGCTGACCTGGAGGTGTTGCATTTTGGGGGACATGAGAAAGCTGGGGTGCTGGGCAAGTCCTAGCATAGCTGGCTGTTTCACTGCTCTTCGAGGTCTGTGGGGCCTGGCAAGATGCTGGCAGAGCAGAGGACAAAATTAAGTTTAGGGAGAATTTTTTTTTCCTTAGGTCTTGATAATTAAGGGACGGGAGTCCTAAGACCAGGGAAAGGTTGGGAGGCTTAGGCTGTTGATTGACAGTACTTAATTGAGGGGTACATCTGACTTGTTTCAGGTGAATCCAAGTCGACTCCCTGGAGCTTATAAGAATTCCTAGAGTTCATGAAAAGATAGGTTTTAGACACATTAGCATTCCCACTGTTTAGACCCTATACTGAAATCCATATTGTAGAAACGGCAGTATACTCACACCAGAAACGATCTTGGTTGTAGGCATTAAAACTCTTTCTTCTATCCAAAAACTGTGATAGATGTTTTCTGCACAATGAAAAGCACCTTTTAAGTCAATAGTTAGAAAACAACTAAAGGGAATTTAAAATCCTGAGCTTATGGCTATGATAATACAGTGATATCATGAGTAGTACTCTGCCAGAGCTAGATTAGCAGTTTATCAGAATTCCATCAATTACTTCTAAGACTGTGAATGTTTGGAGTTTTATATCACAGTAGTATAGTGAGGGAAAGAAATCTGAGATATTTCATTCTCTTATACATCTCAGATCACTTCCTCCTTAGCACCACTTAAGCTTTCCCTCTTCATGTAAACAAACCTGAAAGTGCCATTTATCTAATCCGCCAGGACACACAGGTGGCTGACCACTCAACAGTCACTGCAGAGTAAGTTCCTTTAATCAAAGGGATGGTAAGAAGTTGTGAGTTTATCTCATTGTTGAGACTGGTAACGAGGCAAATTGCGTCTAGACCTAGTATTAACTCTGGAGAGTGAGGCCTGTGACCTAAATTTTACACAGAGAACTGAGAAGGCAGCTGAAGCCTTGGTTCCTGCTGTTAAACCGACAAAGCTACCTCTAGCCTAGTCCTCAAACAGCATCAAAGCTGTGCCTATCCATCTTCTTTGGAGGACATAGGGGTGCTCCCAGGAGTTGGCATGTCTCTCTATTACAAAAGGCCTTTTTAATTAAATATTTTAAAGCCATATTCCACAGATCTCTGAGCATTTGAGGACTGTGTGCCTATTAGTTATATCTAAGTAGACAAACTCTGTTTCTAGTTACTTGTTTTATGATTAAGTCTGAAAACATATACAAGGGACGAGGTAAGGCTTATCCCTGTAATTAATTATGTCAGTACTTACCATGAATACAATTAAAGAACTTGATCATTTATACAATGACTATTAACTTGTATTTCTTAACAGTTTACAATATGTTAGCAGCTTTCATAAAACTAGAAGCTTGGTGTTGAACACTTGGCAAAGACATAAATACATATGTGTAAATCTCTAAGTTAGCTTTTGTTAGTCTGAATTGTTCTTTATAGCCTTAAATTTTTATCACCATATAGAATATATTTTAAAGCAGAGTTGAATCACATATACAATATGTTGTAAAAAATTTGACCATATATTTTTATCATCATACAAAACTCCATACCAATCTAAAATATTTGAGACTTGTTCCTTCCTTAGTCTAGAAGGAAATACAATGAACAGAACTCATTAGGACTAAGAAGTATATGCTTTAACCTTAGTAAAAAGATGGCTGCCAGCCACGTGGCTGCCTACATCATGATGGGGTCACCAGCCAAGATGGAAGAGAAGCGACATGGTGGCTGTTTAAAACATGTTTTACTAAACAATAGTTATATGTACACATACACACAGTTGAATCCAAGTTACATACACACAAAGTTAAATCTAGCTTACATTCACACATACAGAGTTAAATCTAAGTCACATACTTGTACACACAAGCGCACACACACACACACATTTTATACATATATATATATATATATATATATATATATAAAACATTAAACAGGAGTTGAATAAATTAAAAGATAGTGAAAACCAAAGGAAGCTGGCTTCTCCATTTCTTGGCTCCCACATTGTAGCAGACTTCAAGAGGACGATATAAGCAGGTTTTGGAGCAAAGAAAGTGGAGAAAATGGGCCGGACATTTAGAAAGGAATAGCAGACAGATATAAGCAGGTTTTGGAGCAAAGAAAGTGGAGAAAATGGGCCCCTTTGTTGGGCCCTGCCACTGAGCAGACAGGCCACACACACAGAGTTAGTCCAAGAGGCTTATTAGGGAATGGGGAGGGCAGAAGAGTCAAAGGCCATGTCAGAGTACAGACTTGAGAGAGGCAGACATATAAGAGGAAGGAGAGAAACAAGAGAGAGAAAGGGCAAGAGAGTAAACTGGAGACAAAGTAGTTAAGGCAAGAGACAAGCAAAGAGAATGAACTCTGCCTGGTGGATAGTTTTAAAGGGTACTTGTGTCACATAGCTGATGGCAGAAAGGAACCTAGTGACATGTAACTACTTTGGGCAGCAGAGGCAGGCTGTTGCTGTGGAAACTTAACATTGGGATTCTTTAATGAAATAAGAAGAGTCAAAGGTATAATACCCCAGGTTTTTTTCATTTGATACTGTTTATTTAATGAAAGGGGGAAAGGCGGCTTAACAGGTTTCATAGGTGAGTAGAGGAGCAAGGAGAGAGAACAGAGAGAGAGCATGGAACAAAGTTTACAGTGGACAACGCAGATCCCACAAGTGAGATAGAGAAATAAGAGCCAAGGGTCTGCAATTCCTAGCATCCCAGGAATTCAGAGAGTATTGGATTTGAGAAGGCACATGCTGCTCAGTGATTCATCAAACACAGACCAGGGGTCAGGGCTCTGAGCCCGAGAGATGAGAAGGCATAAGCTGGCCAGCAGGTCATCACCCAAATGTCCGGGGACCGTGGGAGTGCTCAGCCCCGAAAGACAAGTGGTTGCCTGATATCAGGGCTTGTTATGGAGGCAAGAAACCACAATCATGAGACAAATTCTCACTCATGGGAAATAATCAGAGAAGGAGGGCTCACCAACAGTACCAGTGTAGGATGAAGGGGTCCAGTGATCCATTAGTTGCAGAAGTGAGACTGTTGTATGTGGACCAGATTCCAGGGTCCTGGCATGCTTTGGACTGCTGGTGGGCAGGAGGAAGCACCAGAAGAATCTGCTGAGATCACAACACCAATGTTATTTAAAATACAGCAGGAGAGAGAATTGCCATCATGGGACAGAGCTCACATGGTGGATATTTTATTGGGAGGAGGGAAGGGACGAGACTGGCATCTGGACACAGATGCAGTGGGAAAGAAAAAAGAGACGGATAGAGAGGTAGAGAGAAAGAGAGAGAGAGAGAGAGAGAGAGAGAGAGGAGGTGGGTAGGGCCACCATTTATGAGGGGTCTTAACTGTAGGGACACAGCTGATGAAGTTATCAGGACTCTAAGCAGATCAGTATACTGCCTGAGTACTGGTGAGTGCATCCTGCCACTGACAGGCCAGAATAATGCCTGAATGCTAACCAATATGTTCTTCAGATAGATTGTGATGGAGCTTTGAAAAGAACTGGCTTTCACGATGCTTTGAAAATGAATCAATTTTTGATGATCAATAAACATTATAAGCTTATATTTTAATCTCTCTCTCTCTCACACACACACACACATACACACATACGCACTTCTCTCTCCTGCATATGCTTTCAGATTCATTCTGCCTTAAATACATAGCAATAAAACAAGCAGACAGATGGCCATAGTAAGATAGATAGATAGATACATAGATTGAGAGAGAGGGAGAGAGAGAGAGAGAGAGAGAGAGAGAGAGAGAGAGAGAGAGAGAGTGAGAGGGAGAGGTATGTAGGTAAGTAAGTAGGTAGAAATAGATATCAGAAAGGGAAAAATTCTCTCTATCCTCTAGGAAAGAGAGATGTCCACAGGTTCTTTAATGAGAACCATGAACCAAATTGAGATTAGCAGTGTTGGGAAATTAATAATTAACTCTATGGTTGAAACTAGAAAGTCAAAGAGAGGTGGATCTATATCTGTATGTTTTGCTAAAGATAAAACCCATGGCCAAAGTTAATTCCTGGTGTCAACAGGATATAAAAACAACCTTTTACTCAGAAACATGGGCAAGCCTCCCAAACGTGAGCTGCATTAGTGAGACATCAGGCCCTGTCATCACAAATCGTCCTGGTTAGTGTCTGAAAGGACCCAAGAAATAGAGGCAGGATACTGTAACGAACAGGGCCAGGCCTGCTTGTTTGGGTTTCTGTCCTGCCCTTTACCCCACAACTGTTTAGCCCCAAAGAAAATCACACATAGGTCTCCATAAATTATAAGCTGATTGGCCCATTAGCTCTAGCCTCTCACTGGCTAACTCTCACATCTTGATTAATCCATTTTTCTGACCTATGTTAGCCATGTGGCTCAGTACCTTTTTTCAGCGGGGCAGATCACATCCTGCTGCTTCGGTGGTCTGGGCAGGAGTGGGAGGAATCAACTTCCTCCTTCCCAGAATTCTCCTGTTCTCATTACATCATTTCTACTTCCTGTCTTTTTCTTTCCTGCCTATATTTCCTGCCTGGCCAATCTGCGTTTATCTATAACATGATTGACAGAATACAGACAATTCTCCCGCACCAGGACACAGCAAAAGTCTTGGGAAGAAAAGAAAGAAGTTTCTACTTGATCTAAAATTTTGAAGTGTCTAAAATAACTTGATACTGAAGAAAGGGCAGTGAACTGAACAACCAGGTGATATGTTACACACTAAATAAAAATATAGCACAATTACAAAAGTACTTCAATTTCAAAACAAAACACAAAACTCGAAAATGGTTGCTGTTCTAGAATCAGTACCAACTGGCTATTCTTACATATAATATAAATATCCTTAAATGTAAAAATATTGTCAGTTAAATAAGTATAATAGATAAGATAAAGTTTATTGGATATAATCAGAGAGAATTAAATAAAATGGAAAAGAATTAATTTACCTAAAGGACAGTGCAGAATGATGAAAGGAAAAACATGAAAAAAAATAGGTGATAACTTGACACATGCCAACATTCATCTAAAGAAAAAGGAGCTGGTAAAGACAAAGTTTGAAATAAATAATAACTGAAAGTGTGCAGAATGGAAGAAATAATGCAACCTAATGAATGCTCAATGAGATTAGGATAAATTATAATTTGGACACTTAATAAAAGTGTAGAATATTGATAATGAGAAAAATATCTTAAAAGCTAATGGAAGACTAAACATAGAATTTAGTAGAGTAGATAGAGATACCTTAAGGGCAACATTAAATGCCAAAAACACAAAATGTTCAAATTGCCACTCTGAAGCTAGGCATGGAGACTCATACCTGAAATCCCAGCAGTCAAGTTACTGAGACTGGAGGATGTAGAGTTTGAGGCCAGCCTGAGGTACCTAGTGAAATCCTTTAATAAAAGTTATTTTAAAATTGTTCATTATTTTAAATTGAAGATATACCCAGCCAAACTGTTATTCAAATTTATTTTTATAATTTTGAGCATAAAAATAGAATTTAATTCTTAGTCTATTATACAAGAGCCTCTAAGATATATTTTATTTTAGCATGAGCCAGAAAAGGTTTCCTTAAAGCAATTAATCCTTTCATCTTATAGAATATCAATGTCATTTGAAAAATAAGGAAATATCAAAGATGTTCCTCATTTATATTCATAAAACATCTGATTTTTTTTAATGTGGCTACATTTATTACATACCTGGAAGTTCTTAGTTTTCAACCATATAGTACTCTGAAATCATGATCTTTATGGAAATATTGCGTGTTTATATGGAAAGGCAAAATTATCTTGTTAAAGAAAACCTGGAGAACATGAACTATTTTTTTCTGTAAATTTTTAAGACCTTGAAACTTTAAGGAATGGTATACAGAAAGCATAGGAGGAGGCCTCAGACAGCTTAGTAATAGGACATATGTCAAACGTGCATTGATGTCTAACACCATAATGAACTGAACTAAGAAGTATAAAAGCATAACACATTAAATAACCCAGTTCTTATTAGCTATTATTAATCTTGATAGCTTCTGAAAAAAAACCAGACATCGTCTCAGCTTTGTCATCTTTAAGACTAATGAGCTAGAAAGCTAAGATTACATGAGGGGACACAAAAGGAAGAAACTGAGTGAGTAATTTCATGCAAAAACTAGATGGGAATATATTAAACACACTAGCCGGAAATACCAATATCCATAATGAGTTTTGTCTTTTATTATTCTCTCAATAATCATCTATAAACATGATTCATGCAAAGGTTACTATGTTTTGCATATATTTATATATTGATATGTGTTTCTATAAATACACTTATGTGTATTTATATACATGCAAGACAACACAAACATTTAGGGTGTTGGGTAATTATATTTCTGGATTACACTGTATATCAAGAGATTAGCTGACTATAGCAGGTACCCATCAATATATTTATAAATCATGCACACAACAAAAAAATTATAGAAATATACTATTTTAGGAAGCAATATATTAAATATTAATGTGAATTTATTATTCAGCTAAAACAGGAAAATTTTATATAATCAAAATCTATTTAACCCTTATTTGCTTGTGTAAAAAAAAAAAGAAAAAATTGTTACAAGAACATTCACTTGAAAAAATGCCTGTGTTTTTTTTTAAACTTTTTTTTATTTATTTATTATGTATACAATATTCTGTGTGAACGCCAGAAGAGGGCGCCAGACCTCTTTACAGATGGTTGTGAGCCACCATGTGGTTGCTGGGAATTGAACTCAGGACCTTTGGAAGAGCAGGCAATGCTCTTAACCACTGAGCCATCTCTCCAGCCCCCGACCCACACATTGAGACAATGGGGATGATCTTTCGGGAATTCACCAAGACCAGCTAGCCTGGGTCTGAAAAAGCATGGGATAAAACCGGACTTACATAGCAGACAATGAGGACTACTGAGAACTCAAGAACAATGGCAATGGGTTTTTGATCCTACTGCACGTACTGGCTTTGGGGGAGCCTAGGCAGTTTGGA
This sequence comes from Microtus ochrogaster, assembly GCF_000317375.1. Classification (NCBI taxonomy): domain Eukaryota; kingdom Metazoa; phylum Chordata; class Mammalia; order Rodentia; family Cricetidae; genus Microtus; species Microtus ochrogaster. The sequence continues at coordinate 51,685,780 of NC_022026.1, forward strand.
TGCTCACCTTACTAGACCTGGATGGAGGTGGGCTCCTTGGACTTCTCACAGGTCAGGGAACCCTGATTGCTCTTCAAGCTGATGAGGGAGAGGGACTTGATCGGGGGAGGGGGAGGGAAATGGGAGGCGGTGTCGGGGAGGAGGCAGAAATCCTTAATAAATAAATTAATTAAAAAAAGAAAAGAAAAAAATGCCTATGACCTAATCCACAGGCAGTCTCTGTTCTCTCTTAGTTACTTAATCATAATTCATCTTATTATACCAGTGAAAAATTTATGTTATCTGACTAGAATCAGTAACCTATAGTCATTAATTGGAAGTTAGGTGAGTCAGTACAGCTCTGTTTTTCCTCCAGACATAGTAAACTGTTGAATATGTACTTAGTATTGAGTTGTTTAGCTATAACTAGATACATGGAATAGTGCAAAGGAACTATTATAATATCCCAGGGAAAGTAGGTAGGAAAGATATACAAGTATAATTGCATGGTATGGCCAATGATTTAGATGACACAATACTGTTTCATTGATAGGACAGTGGTATTGGATGTTATAATCCACAAATATTAGAGGCAGTGGCTGGGACATGTTCAAAATACCAGCCATATAGTAGTGGGGTTTGGTAGTTGAGGAGTGGGCAGGTTCCTATGTCAGAAGCAGATATGAGGAACTGGAGTGCTGATTCCATTGACAAGATCATTCACCACTAAAAGTGATATAAGTATGAGATTAAAATAGTGATCAAACTGCTTCACTAAAACTGATATAAGTAGGTATGAGATTAAAATAGTGATCAAAGTGCTTATAGATTTAGAGACTTAAGGGAGACAGAAATAAAAAAGACATTTGCCTCCTGGTTTGTCTGATTATGTAAGAACCAGATGAAATGTTGTGTTAGAAACCACAGTGATGTTTGCGGTGGTAAGAACATTTTCTTTCACCAATGTGTTGTGCCCTGGAATCGCTCAACAAAACGAGGATCCTGACAAGTCTTCTCCTGGTCCATGGAAGATGAGAAAGTAATGTCATTGTATGCATTTGTTTTGAAATATTAATGGGGAGAAGCACTTCTCTAACCCAGGTTTCGCGTCGTCATTCAGCTGGTGAGAGTTCTGTGTAGCCCCATGGTTCTCTGATTCACACTCTGCATATGAGATAATAATCTTCCCTATCTTTAATTTCAGACATTTCAGCAGTCCTCTCTGCAGCACAAATCAAAGAAGAAGAACAAAGGTAATAAAAGAAAACAAAACTTGAACTTCTGTTGTACTATGATAATAATCACCAGCATATTTCAATAATTCTCTCATTGCCTTGAAGCCCGTGTGGTTTCAGATTACTTACCATGCAGATCCTTTGATATCATGTGATCTCAACAAGTCTTGAGATGAAAATTGCTATTTCCAATTATGTTGTCATCATATGTGGAAGAAAAGGCATCAAAGATGCCTGTATTTTCTGTGATAACACAATTAGAAAATGATAATTTTAAGATTGATAGTGTCTTACTTTCTTTTAGGGTTTATGAATTAATCTCTTATCTTTATGCACGTTCCAAAATTAAGAGTGTTGCTACTTACTATCTTTAGGAGCCATAGCAGGCAAGAGCAAAAGACGAATTTCTTGCAAGGATCTTGGCCGTGGTGACTGTGAGGGATGGCTTTGGAAAAAGAAAGATGCAAAGAGCTATTTTTCACAGAAATGGAAGAAGTACTGGTTTGTCCTGAAGGATGCATCCCTGTACTGGTACATTAATGAAGAGGTAAGACAGAGCACATTTGTGTTCTCATCGGTTCATTATCTGTAACAGTAATTGTCAACATTTGAGACATATGATTTTAGATCGTATCACCCTCAAGCCAATTTGGGATCCATCTTCAGCATTCCGGAAGACCTGTTGCTCCATTTTTCTAATGTAGCAACATATCTGAAACACAGTTAAAATATAGAGAAATTCTCTGTTTCTAAAGATACCAAGCAACTAATGTTGTAGTTTAACTAAAAACGGAGATTTTTAAAAGCTCTTGCTCAAAGTTTTATAGGGATTTTCTTTTTCTGCTTTGAAGGAGGGGACTGCTTAGCAACTGAAGTCAGTAATTGTTTCAATTTATTTCAGTTTCTCCTAAAGAAAAAAATGAACTAGTAGACTAATATTGAAATTAAGTATCCATTACAATTGGACCACTTGAGGGAAGGGGCATGTTTAATGTGTTTTAATTGTTCTTACAACTTTTCTAGTTTGTTTGATATAACATATTTGTATCTAGACTAATCATGTAACAATCAATCATGTATCTCACTGAATTGTCAAAGTGTGTTTTATTAGTTGATTTTTTTTCCCGCTTGACACGGCATTACTTGTTTACTGTGCATCTCTACTACTTTGGTGTATTATAAACATATAGATTAATATATGTGTACATATAGGGTACTTGCAGTTTTATACAAATAGGATACTAAGATATTAAACAATTTGCATTTAAAGGGTAATTCCTTAAAGTTACCATAATTATTAGAACTTTGCTTACAACGTGCACTATCTAGAGAATTTGATGTTCCCTGAACAAGCTATTACACTGCTGTCTTACATCATGCTGAAAGAGCAGAATCAGGAATTACACTACATGACCAATTGTATTTATCTCTTCATCTGCAAAAATGAAAATAGTGATGCATATCACACTAAGCTTTCTTAGAGATAAATAAATGAACCATGTCTGACAAAATGCTAAATGTTCAAATAATGTTATTCAATGAAGACTTATTTGGAAAATCTTAAACTAATAATTTCCTATATTCTTATGTGAAAATATTATTTCTTGTTTTAATAATTTATGCCAGTCATATAATGAAATAAAAATCTGTCTTACTAAGTATGTCTTGTTTATAGTAAGCAAATATGAATACATTTTATTTGCTAGATGTACCAAATTTGGATGCATATCAAGTAGCATCAAAATACAGTATCTCTATTTTTCTTTATTGTGATTTACTTCTAGACTAATTTATAAGACAATCTGTTTTCTGCATATACTAAATTATAGTCTATCTTTCAAATTATAAAGGATGAAATTTTTGCGTGTTTTATTAATTAGTGCCTATATTTTAATCATTGACAAGTTGTTATTACTGTTATTCATGTAAAATATAAATGAATATTTTTGTAGTACATATTCCAGGAAAACCTTATTGTTATTTTAGGGAAATAGAGTATTTTATGTTGCATCATTATGAAGAGATAATATTCCAAATATATTTCAAGTTTTAAATTAAGGGCATCAAAAGTAACATAAGCTAGAAGTCAAATGGAAGCATTTTCTTTAACGCAAAATTGAAAAAAAATATTTAAATACAAAAATTTAATACTCCTTCTGTATATAACATTAATTTCAGTTGCTATCTACAGCTCAAACTTTTAACTTTTGCATAGTTCATTAATAATAGAAATAACACAAATGCACATATACACAATGAAAGAGAACTGAGAGTAGCTTTTTTTCTTCAAAATAATGAAAGGGAGAGTAATCTTACTTCAGTTTGATACAGAAAGAGTTGTGGACTGGTGTAGCAGTTCCAATACAATTTTGGAATGGTAAACATCTACGAAGCTTTGTTACAACCAGAGCAAGGGACAAGGTTTAGCCACCGAATCACTTCATACTTGATTATACTCAAGACTAATATAAGGCTTTGAATAATATACCTACCTGGTTTTATTAACTACTATTTAAGAGAGGAGTACTTATGAATTTTATTAATTTTTTAGATTAAAAATGGTATTATGTAAGAGAGATATCTGAAACTGCATATTTGAAAATCAAGTTGACCTACTTAATTTCCAAACTATTGAATACCCTAAAAAATTGTTATATAAAAAATAATTCAAATTTGATTAACAAATTGCTATGAAAGAAAATTTGAATTGGTAAGCAACTCCATATTTTATATCTAAATATTACAAGTGATAGAAAAAGGGGCCGGAGCGATTTAGTCAGCACTTATTTCTAGCACCTACATGGTGGCTCACAACCTATTGTAATTTCAGTTTCCGGGGATCCAGTGCCATCTTCTGACCTCTGTCAGGCAACAGACATGCACATGATGCTCGTACATGAATTCTGATAAAACTCTCATACACAGAACATAAATCACACCTTTCTAAATGATGGAAAATTTTGTACTAAAAATGTATAGCTGTTTTGTGTATCTGGTCTGAAACGTTTCCTTTTACTTTTTTTGGTTTATGTTCTAAAGATCAAACCCAGAGCTCAATACATCCTGCACAAATGAGTACTCTACCACTGAACTACTTCTACAGGCCCCAATTTGTTTTTACTTTTCAGCCCCTCAAAAAATTATAAAGCATATTTTACTTTATAAATTATTTTCTATCCTCATATTAATATAAAAATAATGTATATATTTTAGTTTTTAAACATTCTAAGTTTTTAAAATATTAAAATTCCCTTTAATTTATGAATATGTAGAATTTATGAAATGTAAGTAGAATTAAGAACAAAATGAGTAGCACATTTATTACTCTAAGTATCTACATCACACCTACATGGTATAATTAGCTTCAGACTTCCTTGGTATGATACACTAATCAAAAGTGTTGCTTCTTTAGGATGAAAAAGCAGAAGGATTCATCAGTCTGCCTGAATTTAAAATTGATAGAGCCAGTGAATGCCGCAAGAAATAGTAAGTTCATTTTACTTGGAGAGAGGGGGGGGAAAGATAATTTATTTTGCAATTTTCTTGATTTTAAGTTTTTGTTTATCTGATGATTTCAAACTGAGAGTATAAGAAAGCAATTTTGAGGACAGAGCAAGCATACAATTTTACTTATTTCTGTCATGATAGAAGCATTATATATGTGAAGTTAGGTTAGGCATTGCACTAATTTTATCCATACAAATTATTTAGTTTGAGCCGAACAGTTCTCAAAATTTTTTCTCTTGCATGTGCAAACATATAAAAACACCAGTGATGATGTTAGACAAGGTATCACTATATAGCTCTGGCTGTCCTTATAACTCACTTTGTAGACCAGGCTGGCCTCGAACTGACAGAGATCCACCTGTGTCTGCCCTCCAAGTGCTGGAATTAAAAGCATGTACCACAATATAATATATTTTGATTACATTCTTTCACCTCTCTGAACTCATTTACGCCGTTACAGGTACTTAAAATCATTTTCCAATTTGTCCAAAAGTCAGTGAAAATATTTATTGTTTTATTCACAGTGCATTCAAAGCCTGCCATCCTAAAATCAAAAGCTTCTATTTTGCTGCTGAACATCTTGATGACATGAACAGGTAAGGTATTATTTTCATCTCAATTACTTAATTATGCCTCAAATTCAAAATCTAAGCCTTGTCTTTAATATTCTTTAAAGAATTTCATTGTAGATTCTGTATTGGTTAATTAAAATGGTTATACATGACATACTTAATTTTAAAAAAATATTTGCCTAATTCATGATTTAAATTTCACATACAATACAATTTATATTTTCAAAATAATAAAGAATATCATTTTAAAAATTCAACTTTTGTTGACTGTCAATTTTACCACAAAAGTACTATAAGTAATATAAATCCAAAATAGTACCATAAAAACCAGGTTTTTAGATGTTAAATTTTAGGAATATATCTTAACATGTATTTCTAGATGCTCAGAAAAGGCACACAAAACCTGACTTATTCAGGTGCTAAATATATTTGGTAGAATATCCATTTCAATGATTTAAATGTAGCTAGTGTGGTAATTCTTCCTGTCACATTCACCTAGCACTGGACAGGACTATGAAACCAACTGGTTTGACTCTGCTGGGTTTCCTCGGTGGCTAAAGAAAAGCCTGCATACATTTTCCTCTACATGTGCCACATTGTTTCACATTACAGTTTTAGTCACTTTAAGGTTGCTTTTGTTTTCTTTAATTTCCCCTCTCCATTTAATGAAACGATACAAAATGAGTTTAAAAATCAAAAGGTCCTCCCTTTTACAGTTGCAGAAACTAATGCATATTGCATGTGATTTCCCTTAGGAAGAGGCACCAAAGTGTAGTGAAGTGACCAAAACTGTGACCCTTTAGACAAGACTGAATCCCCGATTACAATTTATTAACTATGCAAATTTATGCAATAAACTTAGCCTTTCTGTACTAAATAATTGACCCTTTTATAGACTGAGAAAAACTATCCCTCTCAGTAGGGATTTTTTAACTTTTAAATACTATATTAGTCTTCAGTAGCAATAAGTATTAATGTCCATATACTTTTGTTCTCTTAACTCATTTACTTTTATTTAGATCTCTAAAAATTATATCTAAATATTTTAAGCACAAAAATTGTACTACTTCATAAATATACTTAAGCAGAGGAGATGAATGCTTAAGCTACTTTTAGAAATAAAATTTTTGACACCTGAAGTACAACCATGGTTTCTAAAAAGCAAAAGTGCATGAAATTAAATTTTTATTTGTGGTTTGTATAATTTATTATGTTATGTATGTATAGATGGACGGATGGATGGATGGATGGATGGATGGATGGATGGATGGATGGATGGATTTAGTCTAGTGTTCTGTCTGCATGTACACCTGAAGGCCAGAAGACGACACCAGATCTCATTACAGATGGTTGTGAGCCACCATGTAGTTGCTGGGAATTGAACTCAGGACTTTTGGAAGAGCAGCCAGTGCTCTTACCACTGAGTCATCTCTCCGGCCCCCTAATTTACTACTCTTAAAATTTCATACCAGCACTAAGAATTTTCAGAGATTTTTCTCCTTGTTCTAGAAGTGAAAATGTTTATTCACCTGTACATGATGGAGGACTCGTGGCTCTCTATTTTTGGTGCTATAATTATCCTGCAATTCTATACTTCTGTGTCCATGCTATCTGTTTAACCAAATGATAAAGTCGGTTCCCTAGGGATACACATGAAGGGTTTGCATTATAACCAAAATAAGAGTAAGTAACACAAATGAGGATCTCTTGTATCACAGGATCAATGTATTAGGTGTCAGTTGCCCCCCTGACTAATTATTAAGAATTCAAATAATTTAACCATTCTTGATATCTGCTAATTTAGAACCATTTTAGCTCGCATTGTTGGTGCATTTTATCAACTCTAAAAACCTTTCTCGACCTACATTTGCTACTTGTTCACAGTATACTGAAAAGGATGTATCACTACTCTTCCCTGATACTTCTATAAGTCTAAACAACAGAAAAGAAAAAGAAAAAACTAAACCAAACCCATGTCATTCATTTTATTATTTTAAGTAATGTGTCAAAGAAAAGAAACATCTCATCTAAAATGTCAGCACCACATTATACTTTTAAAAGTCTTGTTTTATGTAAGACTTAATGTATTATATATTTTAGAATTATCGATGTAAAAATTGAATTTTTAAATTTAATTGTAATGTACCTTTATTCTTTTCCTTTGTTTTTCTTTCTCTAATAATTTTATTCTTGGTATGTATTTTCAATAGGCAATTTAAAAAACTTGTTAATAGGATAAAATAGTCAGTGCTAAAAACATTCACACAATATTAGTGATATGGAGAGACACCCATATACAGCTTTGTCTGCTTACCTGATTATTATACATAGCAAGATAATGTGGATATTGATTTATTCCATATGTACTCTTTGAAAACATGCCTGATTCCAGAGAGGATATTTTTTTAAAAATAAGCATAATTATAGTCAATACATGCTTATCTGATTATTTCATGGCTTTAAAGGTATTATAGTTTTATATAAATTTTATCATAGTACAGAATAATATATGTTTGTTCTCTAGATTTTGAAATATATACTATGCCAGTAGTAACAGTGCCTAGTAATTAGGGTAAAAAAGTACTCCTTAAATTCAGTTTTCCATGAAATCTCTATACACAAATGTGTGCACTTTTCTAAGTGTGCATGTATGCATGTGTGTGCATGTATCCTTGTAACTGTGAGTTACTTGTCTCTTAGTGTATTAGGCTGTGTTACTCTAATCATATTCCCTAACCTATATATTCATGTTCTAAAGCATTAGAAAATGATGAGGTAAGCCAGGCAGTGTTGGAGCACACCTTTAATCCCAGCACTCGAGAGGCAGAGGCAGGCAAATCTCTGTGAGTTCAAGGCAAACCTGGTCTACAAGAGCTACTCCAGGACACACGTCAAAGCTACAGAGGAACCCTGTCTCAAAAAAAGCCAGGAAAAAAAGAGTATATGATGAAATACTGAAATTAGGACTAGTATTAAAGAACTTCCACATCAGCATTCTCGAAAAAGATGATGTTGAATATGTGTATCCCTGCCCTCCTTATCTAACATAGATTCCCTACTCCCAAGCAACTTTGACCTTCCAAATTTTACCTTCCATGCTGCTTTAAAAGATGGCATTTGCTACCTTGGTAAAACTTCATAGACGCTTACTTATATCCCGATTTGTTATCTGCCGCCATTGTTAAAATGCAGGCATCATGAAGATGGCTACTTTGTTTTGTATACTCTTTATTCTAGGTGCCTAGAACCATCCCTGGCACATACAGTCTCTCAATAAATACTTCTGGAATCAGATAACATATGTACGTCTGCTTTCATGTCTACCTAAGATAGCAAGTCATAATTATACCAAGTATATCAGTAAGTGAGGTTCTTCCAGCTGGAGCTTAAGGACACGTATATGCAAGAGACAGCAACAGCTGTCTGTCTAAGCTATACACAGCAGCCTAAGAATATCCATACATGTTCCAAAGAAGTTTTATCATGATCAGAATTTTTTTTCTAAAAGTAGCTTAAATTTTCAGTTGCCTTAGGAATCTTAGCAATCTAGAGTTCAGTGAAAGCAAGAACTACGCCTTATACATTTCTTTGTCTCTAAAACACAGGCTATTGTTAAACACAAATATATATTTAATAAATGATAAATTGAAAAACTGAAGAAGTCTCTCTTAAATACCTCAATTCACCTACCAAGAACTTCCATTTTCATTAGAATTCTGATTAAAACATCAATGTTTTTCAAGAAATACAAACATAATAGTAGATTAAATGTCAGTGATCAGTTATCTTTAGTGTTATTGTCATCCTTGTGACCCTAACAGCATCAATCTACTCTTTCCCGAGAGTAGTCAAATTTGCCCTGTAATAATTCAATCCTTTTCTTACTAAAAAAAATGAACTATATATTAAATTTTATTCTGAACTTTTGCTAATAATTCTTCATTTTCAAAGTTTTTATCATGAGGTTAACTTCTTGATTTATAATTTACTAGAGTATGTATATAATATGTATGTTATTGAATTCCAGTGAATGTTTTGTTGTATACTAATAGGACCCCAATCCGTTCCTTAATTTTCATATATTCTTTAGACTGATATTTACATGATATGTTTTACTAAACTGAAGTTTGTATTTAAGTTACTTTTTCTTAAAATTACAATTTATATTTGAGTAGATACCCATGAGAGATACAACTTTCCTCTCCTCAGGATATGCTAGGTATATGATACATACAGCACCATTTGGAAAAGTTGTGAAATATGTGACTCAGTTAATAATGTGTAGCTGAAAGACATCCAGGATCTTAGGAGAAAAAAAAATCTCAACAACAGGTTTTCCTTCATCTACATCTGAATCAGACTGTTCCACAATTTGATGATACTAAAACTCTAACAGTAATTCCAAAATTGGTTAAGGTGAATTCTCCCTGATTTCAGTTCTGGGAAAACATTTGGCCCATGCTCAGAATTTCCAGGTGGGAGATTGTCAGTTTGTTTACAAATATTTGTGACTTGATAATCCGGTGGTTGAAATGATGCCTACAGGAAGATTCCTGGTAGAGTTAAATAGAAACTGAAATAGTATTTGACTGCACTAATAATAGCAGCAATACTTAAGAAATATTAGCTTGCTGTCGTTCGTGAAAGTATGTTTTCTAGATCATAATAGGTTAAAATTATATATGTACTTTTTATTTCTGGGGAGCTAAATGCTCTCGTATTTAGGAACAAGATTCAAAAGTACTTCTGAGATGTAATTCCCCTTGGGTCATTTAACTTAATTGAGTATATTCAAACTATTATTTCATGGTAAAGCTATTATTTTTACAGGCAAGCTTTGTAACTTTTTCTCCTATCTCTATAAATTAGACTGACTCTTAAAAAGTGTCTTCAAAGGAGTATTTGTTCTGAAAAAAAAAAAACAAAAGAGCAGGCATTTTTGTAGTGCTTATATATTTGAAGAAAAAGAAATGATATGGCTTTGGTCATCTCAAAATCTTTTATATTCCACACATTAACAGCTTTACATAACTGTTTCATTGGAATTGTATCAGTGTGGGAACAATTTGCACTACAGTAGATTATTGCCTGTTGAAGGCTTCAATTTTTTCAAGTTTAATAAAGAACGTATTTTATATGTAGGGTTATCCTATACTTAGACATTTTGCAATAAATATTTCTAACAAATATAATGAATTATCATTGATTTCTTTCTTTTTCTAGGTGGCTTAATAGAATTAACATGATGACTGCAGGGTATGCAGAAAAGGAGAGAATTAAGCAAGAACAAGGTAAAGGAATACCTTTTATTTTATAATCCTGTTACACTGTTTTCTTACATAAAAAGGCAGAGCTAATGAGGAAATAATTTTTCTAAAGAAAATCATCGGTGACTCTTGATATAGCATTGATAAGGGAAAGATACAGTATTTTATTAAATATTAATGTATTTCTGCAAAAGACCCTCAATGGGTTCAAAAATATAAGCTTGGTGCAATATAGAAAATGAAACCTAATAACATAAATATCAAGTTCCGGGAAACAAGGGGAAGCAGAGTCCTTCCAGGAAGGGAGTGGGGGAACAACTTTTGGTTGGCTCTGTTTTCTGAAGGAATTCTTGTAATGAGGAAATGGTGTGGACCAATCACTCTAATATTCAATTCTACAAATACTGGAGAGGCCATCTTCTTCAAGTCAGTACGTGCAGGCGAACTTCATCCAACACTCTACCGTAGTAAAGGTGTCTGGTGGTGTAAAATTCCTCACTTTTATGCCTCAGTGTAATTTTTAGACTTTCCTTTGTGGTAAGAGTACTGAAAAAAAATACTAGCCTTCCTTTTCAGATTTCTTGAAAAGGTGTGAAATAGCTCTTCAAAGGTGTTTTGGCTGATTGTTTAAAGATAATAGAGTTGTAAATATGGGTAATATATAGATAGTAAAATTAACCTAGAAAAATATCAAATTGTATATATCACAGAACTTTTATTATCAAATGTCAGAATTTTATTACCTGATGTTGCTTTCAAGTTGAGAATAAGCTGAATTGTAATCAATTGCCTTTGTTATGGAAGCAAGTTTCATTGTGGAGGAGAGGGCAGGTTAATTTATATTGCATGTGCAAGTACCAATGAGTATTTTATAGTGCATGCTGCCGTGCCCTGTTGTATAAGTATATATTTTAATGCCTACTAAATAGTTTGGTAGAAAAATCAGACCAACGATAATACTTGCTATTTCCACAGAGTAAAAAGGTACCTTAACATACATCAGAAACATACTAGACTTCCTACTTAATATATAATTAAGTCTCTTGGTCTTCTACTTAGGAAACTGATAAGAATGCATATCAACTCCACACTTCTATGGTTATTTGATATCTCCTAAGTAATTCTTAATGCTGAAGTTAAATTGCAAACACAGTATAACTCTGTAAGGTTTTAAAAAGAAAATACTGGTATCCAAAGGCTATGAAGAACTAAGTAGGTAGTGGACGAAGTACTGAACAGGTACTGTTATACAGTTGTGTAAGAGGAAAGTGGAAAGGTTCTGCTCTACACTAAGATGCATATAGGTAATGATAATGCAGTATATATTTCAGAAATCTAGAAAAGGGAATAGAAATAATTCCTTGATGTCATTGTAAAGTTTTAATCACATAAAAATTAATGACCTATCAGCAAGATGTCTCTGTCAATTCTAGAGTTTTGGAAGTTGCTTACAATGTACTTCCTGTTAGCTTAGGTAATATTATCTCCTTCTTGGGGTTTTTGAAGAGTTGAAGACACACAGTTATAGTTATAGAATTCCTTAGAATGGTAAAGGATAAATTAGATATAAAACTTTAGACTCACAAAGATAGGATAGATGATAGAGTATTTTCCTTACTTTGCCAAATGTAAATGGACTAAATATTGTAACAATAATTCTGGCTTGAGAACTATTTTGTATATGTAATTTTACTATGTTAAAGTTAAAACCTTCCTTTTTATTTAGACAGAAAAGGGGAGATAATGTGGGATTTCCCTCTTTATGCTATGAATTCAATTGATTAATAAAGAAAATGCTTTGACCTACGGCAAGGCAAAATATAGCCAGGATGGAAGAGATATAGAGAGAGAAAGAGAATAGGTGGAGTCAGAGAGACACCAGGTAGCTGCCACAGGAGATGGACACACCAGAATCTTACCAGTAATCCACAGCATTGTGGTGATACACAGATGAAAAGAAATGGGTTAATTTAAGATGCAAGAGTTAGTTAATAAGAAGCCTTAGCTAATAGGTTAAGCAGTGTTGTAATTAATATAAAAAATTAATGACCTGTATGATACTTCTTTGATAGTTCTAAATAAGAACAAGCTTTAAAAATATGTCCTTTGTGTCAACATATAATGGTAAAAAGGGACCTCCCCTCTTCTACTGATGGCCGTGTTTATTCATAATTACTTATAAATTTTGCTATTTCACATGACAAATCAAAGTATATATTTAGATTTTTTAAAAGAAAAAAATTCTATTTGCTCTTAGAAAAAAAATCAGGCTGGTTTCAGCCAGTAAGCTATAGTGTATGTATTATTTCGCATGTTCCTAAAGAGCCTAATTTTCAATGTTGCCTTTTTTTCTGGCATTGTTCTCTCCCTTACAGCTTAGCATAAGAAGTTGATATGTAAAGTAATGTTTCTGCTTTTTCTTTAGAACCACAGCAAATGTTTAGATTGTTATTGCTTTTTAATAAGCCAAAGATTGCATCAAATAGGGATTAGAGTTTTTCCTGATTTAGCTGAGTAGGAAAAATAAACACTTCAGATTTCTTATGTATGGCAATGGCTCTAGAGCTATGGATAAAATGCTAATCATCTCTTTTCTAGTGTGCTAATAAGGACCACTTGAGGTATTATTTTACCAAAATGTCATGGTATCCTTAATGCAAACATTAAGGATAAACTCAGCCAGCATTCTTGGAAACAGTGGGAAGTATAAGAGTAGAGTGAGCTTAGCAAGCTTTGTGTGCTGGGGCTGGGAGGAGTGTGAATGCTAGTGTTAACTTCCAGGAAGATTCCAGGCTCTCACAAAACTGCCCAGACCCTAGGACTCCAGATTTCATTCTTCATTGCTCAAAAATACCACAAAGAAATAAAGACTATCTGTGAAAAAATGAACATCGGTCATTTACTGCCTTTGTGATCTGTGTCAGACTGCCCTGGAATAAAATCTGCAAATATACCCCAGAAGATAAATGCTGCTAATATCTCTGGAGTGGATTCAAAGTACAAAGCAGTTGATTATATGTTACTTTATTTAGTACTACCACATACACAACTACAAAAGTCAGTTATTATTAGCTGCTCTTTCTCAGATTATAAAATAGGCCCAACAATAAAGTTAAATAATGCCTATAAAGAGGGTCAATGCATAAAGTAGTTGTATGGTGAAGAATTGAACCTTTGCCTGCTTCTGAATATCAGACATGCTTTTTCAACAATCATTTAATAAATGTTTCTGGGTATCTATGCCAATTCATCTTTGAGGGAGGACTTAGTTATATTGGTGGTCATTGTCCAGTATCTCCATTATTTTCCATTGAGCTTTTGAGATAGGGTTTAGCTGTGTAACCCAAGCTCATCTCAACCTGAAAATCCTAGGTCAGCCTCCTGAGCTCTGAGTTACAGTTGTGTGCTTCCATGACCAGTTTCCAAAAAAAAAAAAAGGTATCTAATTGAGATCAGAGACTTTGTATATTTTTCTCAGTGGGCGTTGTCAGGGTCCTTGTGTTTTAAGGCCTGAATAGAAGAGGCAGTTTATTTTATGTCCTATATCTATTGCTAGAGACTTTCTATTGACAGTAACTGAAGTGAAAAGTCAGGAGTGGGTAAGGGAGATTAAATTGCATAACTATACCTAACATTAAACTGTTGTGTTAAACTGATGTGTCAAGCAAGAGTCCCGGAAATGTAGTTCTCAGAGCTTTGGCTCAAGTCAGGTTCTTAGTTCAAATCCAGCTCCATTATTCCCTACCAGGAATGCAACAATTTCTGAAAAAAAAAATCTAGTTGCATTCATTTTTAGTCAGTAGCATGGGAAAAACATTACAACTGAAAGTTTCTAGAAAGGGAAGGGCTCGTACTAAATTATGTGTAGGGATTTTTCCCTTGAATCTGAACACCACATAAGTCTTGTGGTAGTTGTTTTAGGATATAAGTTTTCATACAGATTTCCTTTTCTCTTAATCCCTGTTCTCTCTCCTGCAATTGCTGTAGAAATTATCCTGCTTCTCTTTGCTTGTAACGCACAGAAGGAATCAGCGCAGGAGTTAGGACCACGATATAGTCGAACTGATTCTGATATGAATCTGGTGCTGGATTTGACTTACAATATTAATATATCTCTCAGAGTTGAACTTCCCTCTTGTCTCAGTTCTGCCAAGTAACGTTGTCTATCAGCTTATAGTTGTTGTCTTTTTAAGTAGTTCTGAAATTTGGGGCTTGGAGCACCCATCAGCAAGTGTGCAATTTTTTTTTTTTTTGCACTTGGCCAGATTTAGGATTTGCCATGCCTTTCCAAGGAGAGGTGGGAGTGTGATACTATAAAGATTCATGTCACCATGACACTAGAAAACAGCAATTGTTAGATAACCAGTGAAGGGAAGCCAAAGCAATTTCGAACATTAATTTGGAGATGTTTATATCAGAGATATACAGCAGCAGCATACAGTTTATTGCTTCTCTTCTCTGAGCATTCATCACGGTAATGTGACATATTTTAAAAACATCCTGTGGTATTTATTAAGTAAAGCTTCTGAAAAAAATGTTCTAAAATTAAACATTCCCTCCACCTGTTGTGGCTTATAGAGTATCTTTCCCTTAGCTCTCTTAAGACTGGCTGTGTGTCATTAATTTTTCATGGGGTTGGGATTAGGTTATTGTGTTCTTCTTCTCCAAAACAGCTAAAAAGGAAGCTGGACTCTTGAGCAGGGTGATGATGGTAAACATGCCATAGTAATTGAACTTAAGTCTTGTTTTGGTTAAGAGATATTATCTTTTCTTGAGGATATGTCTGTAAATACTTACTAAAGCCTCGGGGTGTCCATGTCTGTAAACTTTCAGATTACTGGAGTGAGAGTGACAAAGAAGAAGCAGACACTCCATCAACACCGAAGCAAGACAGCCCTCCGCCCCCCTATGATACATACCCACGGCCTCCCTCTGTAAGTTACATGTGCGGGTGCTTACTACATGGCAGGACAACTTGACCTTAATGATCCATTTATATGTTTAAAAGAAAGTATATTAAATTCCAAGTCACATGAGATTTCATAGGGAAAAGAACATTGATGATCTAAACTCAGAAGGAAAATATGTTAATATATTTATTCAAGGGAAATAATCCTCACAGGTTGTTGGCAGAATGAATTTGCCAGGCTTAAGGGAGCAAAAAAGAACAGAAAAGTTTCCTTACCAAAAGATGTAAATTGATCTTACTTATTCTATACTAATAAAATCAATTTATGTATTTTAGAAACAACTAATGAATATTAGCAGTATAGTGCTGAAGGTCCAGCTCAGTAATAAATAGCATATGCTATCTTAGTTTGCTTTCTATTGTTGTAGGAAAATAGCATAACCTAAAGCAACTTGGGAAAGTTTATTTGGCTTATAAGTACTGATTATAATCCATCATTGAGGGAAGCCAAGGCAGGAACACAAGCACAGCAAAACCCAGAGGTAGGAACTCAAGCAGAGACCCTGGTGGAACTCTGTTTACTGGCTTGCTCAGCCTGCTTTCTCGTACAACCCAGGACCACCTGCCCAGGGGTCATAGCACCCACAGTGGCCTGGGCCT
Organism: Microtus ochrogaster; assembly: GCF_000317375.1. Classification (NCBI taxonomy): domain Eukaryota; kingdom Metazoa; phylum Chordata; class Mammalia; order Rodentia; family Cricetidae; genus Microtus; species Microtus ochrogaster. Next base: position 51,701,909 of record NC_022026.1, read on the forward strand.
TGGGCCCTCCAACATCAATCATTAATCAAGAAAATGCCACACAAGCTTGCCTCCATAACAGTTGATAGGGTTATTTTATCAATTGGCATTCCTTCTTCCTGATAATATAGCTTGTGTCAAGTTTGAAAAAAAATAACCAGCACAGATGCACATATCCCTGGGTTTTGGATATAGCCATGGTATCTGCTTTAATATATATTTCATTCTTTTACTGAGGTAACTACTTTTCTTAAGACTATGCCAATTTATGCCTGTTTCCCATCAAAATTACTGAGCATATGTCAGTGTTTCCATTTAATTTTGTGGTCATGTTACCAAAATAATCAACTCTCTGTATCTTGGGGCTTAGTCTTCCACAAAGGAAAAGGAAGTTAGTTTATGTGACTATACCAATCAACTTCATTTAACCTTTGCATTATTCCAAGTAATTAATATTTTCCCTTTCTTTAAAAACCCCAGGATCTGAATGATTCCTCTGAAATTTATAAAAAATAAAAGGGGGCCACAGCTTTGCTTTTTGGAAATTATTGTTTTAATTATCCACCAAGAAGTGGATTTGCATATGGTTTTTTAAATAGATCCTTAGTTTTGTTTAAGCCTACCCCGGCCCCACTCTCTGACCCCGCTGATTCCATCCCCCACTTAAATCTCCCAGCATTCCCTCTGTACTCTCGTTGTTCTACTCCTCTTCTGATAAATGCATCTTTTTCCCTTTGAGCAACAGTAGCATCTTGGAAAGAAACTATTCATAGTATTATAGTTAATTTGTTGTTCAACATACTACTCGATATGTTGAAAGGTAACAATCTGCCCATGGATGATGCGAAGTAATTTCTCTCCCTTTTCCGAAAGGAGCGGTATGTTCATAGCAGCTAAATTTGTCCTGGCTGCCACTTCAACACCATTTGTAATTAACAAGTGTAGCTCCTTGCAGAAAGGCACCTGGGCTAGCCTGCTAGCCTCTGTAGCTGGAATAAGGCTTTTCCCAGGTAGAGTGTTTCACTTGAAATGTTTTATAGCATTTTATTGATGCTATTCATCTTTCTTGTTTGTCTTTTATACTATAATATATATTGTCACATTTCACATTTATGCACAGAATAAATTCCTTTTTATGTAGTCTATAGTGTCTATACTCACAGAAAATGCCAGTCCCCAACAAACTATAACTTCTTCCTACCTGTAGTCTCCAGAAATTACCATAGAATATGCAAGACCATAAGACAGCTTTTCTGTGGTACCCATAGAAACAGACATTTACTTGTGAAGAAGCAGAAAGGTTTGCTTTGTTTATAGACAACTTGTTCTCATATATAAAGGCCTCTCTCTCTTTCCATTACCCCCTAAGCTGCCTAAAATCCAGAAATAGGAATCTATGGGCGTTCTTTCTTTAGAATTTCGAATTATGTAGAGAATTTAAAATTGTTTAGTTGCTGAGTGTTTCTTACATAAACATTTACAATTACTCATCCTTCCGTTATTATCAGATTTGTACTATTGTATCAGATGTTTCATGGACAGCTGTTACATCTGTATCTCAGGACATCTGAATTCCTAACTATTAAAGTGTAAACTGGAAGCCAGGCGATGGTGGCGCACGCCTTTAATCCCAGCACTCGGGAGGCAGAGGCAGGCGGATCTCTGTGAGTTCGAGACCAGCCTGGTCTACAGAGCTAGTTCCAGGACAGGCTCCAAAGCCACAGAGAAACCCTGTCTCAAAAAAACAAAACAAGAAAACAAACAAAAAAAAAAAGATCTAAAGTATAAACTGGGTCCTAAACTGAAGTGGCTACAAATTTGCTCAGTTGTTACTTGACTGTGTAAGAATCCATGTAATCCATGTAAATATTCTATGGTAAAAAGAAAACAAGTTCTTTGACAATCGAAATAGTCTGCCATTTCTGTGGAAACTGATGAGGGGTTCCTTTCCACAGATGAGTTGCGCCAGTCCTTATGTGGAAACAAAACACAGCCGGCTCTCCTCCACCGAGACCTCGCAGTCTCAGTCTTCACATGAGGAGTTTCGCCAGGAAGTTACTGGGAGCAGTGCCGTGTCCCCCATTCGCAAGACAGCCAGTCAGCGCCGCTCCTGGCAGGATTTAATCGAGACACCGCTGACAAGTTCAGGCTTACATTACCTTCAGACTCTGCCTCTGGAAGATTCTGTCTTCTCTGACTCGGCGGCCATCTCCCCTGAGCACAGGCGACAGTCTACTCTCCCCACTCAGAAGTGCCATCTCCAGGATCACTATGGCCCATACCCTTTAGCGGAGAGTGAGAGGATGCAGGTGTTAAACGGCAATGGGGGCAAGCCCCGAAGTTTTACTCTGCCTCGAGACAGCGGGTTCAACCACTGCTGTCTGAATGCACCGGTTAGTGCCTGTGACCCACAAGATGACATCCAGCCCCCAGAGGTGGAAGAAGAGGAGGAAGAGGAAGAAGGGGAGGCTGCAGGAGAAAACATTGGCGAGAAAAGTAAGTATGTTTATGGAAATTCTTAGCCCGTATGCACAGTTAGACCTTTTCAACTTGTTATTTGAATCTGGTTCCCTTGGAAAAAAGGAATGGTCATACTGGATAGAAAGTTAGGGCTCCCTAATTTATGAACCAGGCCAAACATCACTAGAACAAATACTTTTGCTCTCAACTCCCCATTTGCTTTTTAAAGGTCATAATTTTCATTTCTTTGCTTTCTTTTCTTCCCTGTTTCTTCTCCCTGCTTTCATGCATCATCTTGCAAGTCCCCAGTGATTGCCCCCTAAGTCTGCATTAAGGAACTATAAATGTTTCAAGTAGGGTGGTAACAAAGCCCTGGTGGAATAACCAAACACACACACACACACACACACACACACACACACATACACACATGCACAAACACACGGCCACCAGCATTAACACAAATACTTTTATATCTTTCCTTTCACTGGCGGATTTAAAGGAGAAGCCTGAAAAACACTTTCCCACCCCGAAGTTTCATAAAGCATTTGTCACCTTTGCTCAGCTTTTTCTAGAAACCAATTTGCCAGAAGCATCCATTTATTTGGTTGGTATGTACATTAATTCCAAAACTCTATTTATGGGTATCAACTTTAAAGAAAAAGAAAATAATTCGGAAACCTTCTGGTAACTCTCTAGGGCATCATAAAAATATATTCTCAGTCAAGCATAGTGACACATACATATATACTTAGGATGTAGAGACAGGAGGGTCAGGAATTTAAAGCCATTAAAATACATAGCAAACTCAGAGCTAATGCGGGTTACATGAGACCCACCCCCACCCTCCACCCCCCCAAAAAAAGGCTGAATCTGTTTACTAGCTATCAAGTGTGTTATATAGATGCCAAGCTTCTGTTTCTAACTACCGTGTTACACTGGTCAGGAAACCCTAACTTATTTAAGGAAAGACTATAACTCAGTTATTTAAATCAAAGGTCTGGCTCTAATTTATGAAAGTAAAATTAAAAGATTGCAGGTGAGTAGCACTAAGCTCTTTATTTAATGCAGTTTAAGTCAGCTAGTGCAGAAGACTAGCTCCCGCTTTTGAAGATACACATAGAATAAAATATTCACCCCATTAGTCAAGTATATGAGACCTCGATTAGAGGATACATTAGCATAAGTTCTTTATTACTAGTGGAAAAAACAATTCCTTGCATACAAGTAACTCACAGGTCAGGATCTCATTTCAGTGTCAATGTGAACCTTAGTTTCTTTAACATCGGAGCCTCTTTTGCTCACTGACTTATAAGTATTCTATGTCTTCCACCAGCAAGATAGAAGAACCCCTTGTAATAACATTCACAGCCTAAGACTGTTTCGGTGTAAAGTATATTTTAAACACAGTCTCCATGAGAAATATTAAAAAAGATGTGACTGTCTATACTGGAAAGGTAATTAGCACCCATCACCTGCAAACAGTACCAACATCCGTATCTATCAGAGATTATAGAAGATGCTTACAAAAGGAATATTTAGGAGTCACCGTAGGCTTTTTATAGAAGATCTAAACCTAATATATGCTTCATATTGTAATGATTACCAGAATTAATAAAGGCTTTTCTAAATTTTAAGTATTGATTAGAAAACTTGTTATAGCTCTCATTCAGGTGCTTTACAACTACTATACATAATACATAATACATAAATATGGGGGTTTTGTTTATTATTATGTAAACCCTAGAAAAGGAAAATACTCCACCTTAGCCAATGAAACACTATTAAATTCTCTTCATAAAACTTTCTATCCATTCTATAGGCAGAGTCATCAATGTTAGCTTTTTAAAGTGATTTATTGGGTTTATCCTAATTGTAATGTTGGGAAGAAGCAGGAAGATGCAATCATGTCTGACACATGGTACCAGGCCTGCCCTTTTTTTCAGGTTTCCAAAATCCCACAGTGTCTCTAGTTAGATGGATTTTGGTATTTTTTTCTTTAAGAATCCTCTTTTTGTTGTTCTGTGTATAGGATTTATTTTTCGGACGTATGGATGTACCCCTGTGTTTATATGATTTTTTTTTAAAAGTTCAGGTTCCAATTGTCTTAATTGCATAATTATTTGATGCTCTGTTTTTCAGTGAAGCTCTTTATAGAATAAACATGCCAATAAATGTAACATTATACATTTTGTCATTACAGCCCAATACTGTGGGGCAGTCCATACAATTTCAATAAAATTTGTTTCACTAAAATGGTTATGTACTATCTTTGAGACCCCCATCTACTTCTTTGGGGGTACTCATAAATCTTCCCATTTGATTTTTTCTGTGTACTTCCAACTATTTTGTATGGAGCACTGCATCCCATTTTGCATAGACATTTTTTCTTATTCACTGTAATGTATATTCACCTTTCTAATGGTAAGGGATTTTTATTCTAAATATTTAGGTTTTTACAACATAATAAATGCTTCATTTGGAAAAAGATTCACTTTACAAATCATTATTTTTAAAATACTGTTTAGGATCTAGTTAAAAGATGTCATAATCTTGCCTTATGTGGACTGGTCCTTAGAAATAACTGCAAAGGCTGATAATTCAGATGGAGCTGCTTGATATTATGCCAAAACAAATTATACACAGAACAAGAATTCATGATCATTATGTTAGCATCACAAATGTACATCCTCTGACACATTTTTGTAGCCACACAGATTGACAACCATACAAACTTGCAAAAGTCAGAGTCTCTCAGTAGCTTGCTTCTATTCTGCTTGAGGCCAGCATTCAGTTTGATCCACTAAAGAGACTGTGTACTAACCATGGGCATAGGTGCAAGGAAATTGAGTATTAGGTTTCTGGCTCAGAACTTTTTTTTTCATTTTGCCTAAACATTGAAAATAGGAAGTATTTAGACAAGTGAGCAAAACGGGTAATACAAAACATGAAAATGTAAATTGTTTTATAAAGAAGTATCATAAACAAAACTCCTTTATGTAGTTTATTTTGTCTCAATCTATATAGTGTTATACATTGAGTGACATGTTTGCAATGAACTCCCAAGAACAAAATGTACCTAAATCCACACCCTGAAAAGTTTTTCATTTCCTTGTGGTTGTAAAATTTAGCCTTAATTTACAAAGGGCAAATTTAGCCTTCTATAGAACAGACTGTAATCTGTGTTTTCATGGCTGAACTACCTTTTGTCTGATTTTGAAATTCAGTTATTTAACTGAGTCATACTGTGACAATTTTCTCAGGCTGAGCTCCTTTTAGTCTGAACTAGATGGTCCTAAAAGTACGCAGATGAGATGAGATATGTCTTGTTTTCCTTTGACTGAAAAGTCAGCATGCATATTAATTATCCTGACCTACTTCGCTGGCATTTGGGAAAAGACAAGTAATTTTCTATTATCCCAATTAGCAGTTTCAAAGCTTACTGGGATATGGGCCTTTTAATAATCTCCTTAAATTAAATTATTAATTATGTCAGCCTCTACAACTTTTAAAGAGTATGAATCATTATAGTATAAGACAAAATATAAAGCTATACTTAATTCAGAAATGATTTGTTATTAACACTAAAGTACTATCTTGAGTAACATAGTTAGCATTGGCTAGAATGCCTTTTACTACTTTGTAATAGTAGGGAATTTAAATGAGGTTTCCAAAAGCTTTATCCCTTGGTTCTGCTCAGATCCTCCTTGGCAGTTATAAGATAGTCTTTCTTAGATATGTGCACACACGTTCTTTGTGCGCTCATTTCTTCAATAAAGTCATAATGTTCTATTTTTCATTATCTTGAGATTACCTACTGGTATTCTTATTTAATTTACACATGTATTTAGCTTAGTCTTCAAAATCTAAAGTAAAACCTAGCTCTTTCAGCCAGAATGGAAAGAGATTCATTCTATTACCATGTAACAACAGTATACATTAGATTATCTGGAAGTGATGTCTATGCTTTCCAATTAGAACACCTGAAAAATACTTGCTAAATTTTCATTTTAAAATACAGTATTCTTTGCACACCACTGGCAACATGGGAGCTGTACAGGTTGTTTTGTGGTTCAGTAGCCCACTATCTGGAACT
>NC_022026.1:51708543-51714083 GCF_000317375.1 Microtus ochrogaster
TTTGCACACCACTGGCAACATGGGAGCTGTACAGGTTGTTTTGTGGTTCAGTAGCCCACTATCTGGAACTATCTAGACGGAGACGCTGAGGAACGGCTACTAATAGAGTGCAGAGAAGCCTTCAACCTGTTCAGTTATTGTAAGAGTCCAAAAGTCATTTCTTGGAGAGGCTCTAAAAGGTACATGTTTCTTTAAGAGCATTCTGGTAGATTGTGGGCAACAAGATGATGTACTTTGAATACAAACCTGCATTGAAGGTGGGGTTGAAGGAATGGAACAAGTTGAGAAGAAAGGAAAATGTTGCATCACTTTTTTGTTTTCAAGGTAAATTTTGAACACAAGTAAATTATTTGGGGAGAGCATCATCATAAATAATCTCTGAAGTTATTGCTGAAATCTAAATGGAGTAGATAAAGAATGACACAAGCAAACTGAATTTAAAAGATGTAATAAAGTCAAAGAAGAGTAGAGTACTTAAATGTGTCAATTTTTTGAAGTTTTAGGCACTATCCTTGGCTGGATATACAAGTAAATATAAAGAAAGAACAGAAAATCTAAGGGGGAAATCTCAATATCAGATTATCTGATGTATATAGAATACTGTAAGTGAATATAAAACACTGATAATTATATGTAAAATCATCTATCTATAATTCTAATACTGTTTACAAGTTAGATTTAAATCACACTGCCCTCACTTTTGCCCACACGATAAAGACAATTATTTACCATTATTGATATGAAGCAGAAATCAAATCATTGTGTGTCTGCTTATTTTAGACATTATTTAAATCTAGAATTTGGAAGGATTTAGCATACCCTGTTTATGTTGGGATTCTAGTGACTAGAATTGCTGCTCTTTGCACCATGGCAACTTTCTTTTAAATAGTTTATCTATTTTTATTTTATGTGCATTGGTGTTTTGCCTGCATGTAAGCTGGTATGAGAGTGTCAGGCCTTGGAGTTATAGACAGTTGTTAGCTGCCATGTAGGAGCTGAGACTTGAATCTGGAGCCTCTGGCAGCACAGTTGGTGCTCTTAACTGCAGAGTTATCTCTCCAGCCCTTTGATAGTCACATTGAATGTGGTTGTGTATGGTCAAAACAAGCCTCCTCTGTCTAACTCCCATTTCAAATATAAATGTCACACATATGAAATGATTGGTTCATTTTCATAAATCAGATAGAAAATAGATCTCCAACATCTCTGAGCTATTGTCCTTACACCAAAATCCATAGCATTTGAAAAGAAGGTGAGTCACATTAGCTATGTGCTTGGTTCATCACCTAGCGCCATCTTAATTAGTTTGGGAAAAGTATAAATAATGTCTCTTGTAGTTTATAGTTTAGTAAATGACCAATGGCCCTCCATCTCTCAGGAAAATAATCTCGGCGATGTTCAAAATAACAAGACCAGATTTCAATAGAAAAAGAAAGACAGACATCTACATGCTAGAGTCATACTAGCAAAGATGTAGCCCGATAAGATTTAATCTCATGTGGCAGAGTGACAACCTATCATTACCATAGGCAAGACAAGCTGTGATTTACATTTTTTACCAAAATAGGTAATCAAATTCAGTCATAATGTTGCCTCTTACTATTTTCACAATTCATAAAAGCAAACCACTCTTCAATTCGGTGATGACTTATTGTTAGCTTCTCAGTGGAAATAGTCTCTAGCAAATTGTAGAGAAGCCTCTCAAATTCAGCCTGCTGTTTCCTTGTTTACCCTGAATTTATGTATCACAAGTTCTCTCATCCGCTTACCTAATGCCTCAGGACATGTTTACCCTCTTTCTGGAAATTTTCTTATGCTCTCAGCCTATCCTAAAGCACTGTCATCAAACAGCCAGGCCAGATTCTAAGATTTGTTCTGAAGAACTCTAGGAGTGTTCAGGAGAGCTCAGTGCCTAAGATCACTTGCTGGTTTTCCAGAGGGCCTAGGTTTAGTTCCCAAGGAACCCGCATCCAGTGGCCCACGATACCTACAGTTCCAGCTTCAGGGAACTGGATATCCTCCTCCAGCCTCCACAAACATTGTGCACAACTAGCATATTCTCTGTCTGTCTCTGTCTGTCTGTCTGTCTGTCTGTCTGTCTGTCTGTCTCTCTCTCTCTCTCTCTCTCACACACACACACAAATAATTCAATTATATTATGAAAAATCATCTTTAATGAGAGAAAGTCCTGAGTAATATGTTATTTATTCATTAAAGGGCAAGTGCCCATATATGTGTTTGAATGTAAAGGTGACTCTTTGCTAAACAAATATGTAATATTAAAGCTTCATACTTCAAAACTTCTAGAATGTTTTCCTATACAGTATGACAGTTTCATATATATTTATTTCTGATACCAACAAAAGACATATGTGTGCCAATAAAATAAATCTAATAAATTATTTCACAGAAATTTTAAGATAATTGAATACTATAGTTAAACTTGTTTCAGGAAATTTGCAAATTACTTAATATCCCAATCATGGACTTTAGAACATTTCAATATCTAGATTTAATCTACAAAAATTCAAATCCCTGTACTTCACTTCTCCTTTACTTAAGAATATATAATCCAGTTAGTTCATTTATTCAGTAGGTATTTATTGATGAGTTATCAAATACCGAGTACTATATTATTAGTAGATCTTAATCTTCAATAAGTCTGATTTTAATGAAAAAATATAATTTTAGTAAAAGAAAACAATAATTCAAAACATATAGCAACTTTCTTACTTTGTGCCAATAATTTTCTCTCATATCCAATTTACAATTTTGTAAAAATGATTCTTAGAGAAATAGCACAAAATAGTCTGTTCTCATTTTAATTTATTTATAATTTATGCCTCTTTGCAAAATTGAAGATGAGTTGACTAATAGCTTTGTCTGATTTGGCTCACTCCTTAGAAATCGTGGCTTAGAATTAAGCATTCTAGTTGCTTAACTCTTCTGATTAATACAAATCAAATGTCTGACACAGTGAAGTGAATACATTATATTCTACAGGCTCTGAATAACTATTTCTTTCATTTAAAACTTGCTTCATAATTTTATAATGAAGTTATTATAAAATTTGATTATTAGAAAAATAGAGGGAATATTAGCTGAGTGAGTACTAAGTACATAATATACATTTTAATGTCTTAATAGAAATTTAAAGCTTCACAGTTTAAGGATTTTGAATTTTCATCTGCGTTTGAAATCTTTACCCTGCAATTTTAAGTCTAATGTTTTATTGTGCTAAGAGTCTTTGGCTAAATCACCCACAGAATATATTAACATAATGCCTAAAATCTATTTATTTCTCCTCCAAATTTTGTCATCCCTGACTGGATGGATTTTTTTCATTTCAAAGTTTGTTTTAAATTCTTTTTTTACTTTACCCTACCACCACAGAATCTGTTCTATGACTTATAAAATGGACATTTTAAAACACACACCCTGTGACTCTTGGTGAGAGAAAATAGCCCATGACTTTAGTATCACTAAATTCCCTTTATATCTTCTTCCCCTTGGCAACTCTGCTGTTTTCTCGCTGCTCTTTAATTTTGCCAAACTCAAGAGTTTGCATGGTTTTTTTTCTAAAAAGAATGGGGATAACATGGAGTCAGTATGGCTTTCAACCAAATCTAACAAGAAGTCCCACCCCTCACTTTGAACACTGTTGTCCTTGTATCCATTATATACTTGCCGGGCAGCCTCCTCTAGATCTATCATCTTGGGCACTGAGGATTATGATATGCTTTTGTTAACTTAGTTAGGACTATGCCTCAACATTGGTGACAAAAAAATATTTACAGCTCCGAAGATAAATCAACACAAATGCTGAATATCTTTGCTTAATAATTAGATAAAGGTATATTTAACTAAGTTTGAATGCTTCTTTAAATCATTAGGATGTATCCTTTTTAATAAGTTTCTTTTGGTTGTTTCTCTCTGGTAATATTACAGAATGTTTTGTTAGCTTTTTTTTGTTGGGGTTGTCATTCTGTATGTATATATAAATAAGAGCTCTCTTACCATAACATAAAATTTAAGAGTTCTAAGACAGTTATATTCACCCTCCCATCCAAAACAGACATTTAATATTTAAGAAAGATTATTATTAAGCCTCTGTTTGAATATTTTAGGATTTCAGAGCTCTTGAGTCCAAAAGATGGGATGTTACATTGTTAAAGTTCTTCTTCCTCATATTTATACAAAAATAGATTTCTGACAATTTTATATTGATTGTGAATCTGAAAATAACAAATGAGATTAAAAAAAACAAAATTAATAAAAGGCCATCCTATGGAAGGCAGAATAACATGGTCTTGGAAGTTCCAGAGAGCAGAAGAGGTGAAAGATAAACAAAGGCTAATTTTTATCTTGCCCGTATGTGGAGAGACTGGCCTCATATGTTTAATGGCTTCCCCATACTTGGAAGATTTAAAAAAGAGACCAATGCCAGGTTAGAAGGTACATGCACTCTAAGCTGCCTGGCAATTTGAAGACTTCTTCCAACTCCTAAATTTTATGATTTGATTTTTGTTTAGCGTAGTGTGCTCATCATTAGTGCTTTCCATATGCATGTGTCCAGAAGTGTACAGCGGGACAGTGTTGTCAAACACAGTTTCTCTATTCTTCAGCTGACTCCCTGTAATCCCCCTAAAGATACCATTGTCTCGAGTGTGGTGGAACTATTACAGAGAACCATTAACTTATGAAGTGATAGTTTACATAATGCTTTATTGTCAGCAAGATATAAGTAATATCCCATGCTGATTTCTTTTAGCCCAAATGCAACTATTCACATTTTCTGTTATGTTTTAATATGTCCAGTTTTGTCCAGAAGTATCCATTTCAAATCTCATTTTTATCATCTATGGTATTAATCATCCATCTAACTGAATAGGGAGTCTTCATTTTCCAACATTCCAAACATTCTTTCCATGTTTAGTGAATTCATTGGTTAAAGAAAACACTTCTAAAAAGAAGGAATCAAGGATTGAAACTTTTATGACAATTTCATTTTTTCATAGTGCTTTTTGTAGAGCCACCAAATTAGAAATAACTTTCTGTCCGTATTCATAAGGGTTTCACGTGAAATGCCATCTTATATAGTCACACTACCTATGACTTTCTTCTTATTTCCCGTCATGGCACTGCTATCCAAAAGCTAGTTTGAAATGCTTCCTTTTTGCTACTAAATCCAAATTGGTCCTTTCATTTATTTTTTAATATGAAATTCCCCAATCGTAGCCTATTGGAAACTCCCTCATCTGTTTCTATCAGAATATCAGAATGTTCTTTGAAGAACCACTGCTGATTTTTAATTTGTTTCAACAAGACAGCTGTTTAAGCTTAAGCAGTGTCTCAAAGAATTCCTATAATAATTTCCAAAATGGCTAGAAACCAAATATGAGTGAGTAGCTGGGCCTGGGTCTGAAAAAGCCTGGGATAAAACTGAACTCGCTGAACATAGCGGACAATGAGGACTACTGAGAACTCAAGAACAATGGCAATGGGTTTTTGATCCTACTGCACGTACTGGCTTTGTGGGA
>NC_022026.1:51714998-51762888 GCF_000317375.1 Microtus ochrogaster
GGCTCCCTTAACTAAGAATTGTGCTTCCGTGCTCCCCTATCCAACCTTCCTTTATCCCAATCCTCCTTTTTCCCCAAGTTCCCCCCATCCTCCCCAAATAAATAAATTTAAAAAAAATAAAAAATAAAAAAAAATTAATTTCCAAAATGTTCATTCATTTGCTATGGTTGCTGCAGGTCCAAAGAGCTCTTGTTTTCTCCAGAAGCATTTCTTCAGTGCTGCAGTCTACAGGCCCCTTGCAGGAAAAGCCTGCGATGTCAGTCACATTATATGGCTCTTTTGTATTTTGTCATTACTTTTTCTTAATTTCTAAAGACTCTTTCTTTGCCACAAGCCTCAGCAATGCCTGCCTTTGTGGCATTCTTCTTATAAGCATGCGCTGTTATCTGCTCATGTGTTTCTAGTTAGCCTATCCTCCTTTTCATAGAACTCTTCCACACCTCAAGGCTTTTTTCTAAGGAATCTTGAATTGTGTATCTTTTTCTACTTTTAGTGGGCAATTTATATCTGTATTTCTAAGATTTTTTATCAAACTAATTACTGAAATTTTCTATTGTGTAACTAATGTTTCTATCTTCAATATTAAGTTTTTATCAATGTTTAAAAAGAGAAATAAAAGAAATTACAAGATCAGTTTCATCCCCCTCCTTTCTTCTTCAACCTTATCCTTTACTGAGAAAGGACTCTACCATGTTACCCTAGGCAGATCTTTAATTCCTGGGCTCAGGTAATCCTCCCACAGCAGATTCCATGGCAGAAACTACAGGTTTGCCACTGTACGAGGCCTTTTCAGTCCCTTTTATAGCTGTTGCCACCATAAACGTTTTCCACTGCTGTTGAGTGTGAGGTTCCAAATGCATTGTACCTCTTTCTTTATATTTCTTTTTATTTTTAGACTCACTTATTTTGTGTGTATGAGTGTTTTCCCTACATGTATATATTTCTACCACATACATGTGTGGTGCCCTTGGAGGTTGGAAGAGGGCTTTGGATGCCCAGGCACTGGAGTTATGAATAGTTATGAGCCACCATGTAGGAACTGGGAACCAAAATCTCCTCATAAGAGCAGCAAGTAGTTTTAACTACTGACTTACATTTCTAGCCCTGTCTTTATATTCCTGAAACAAAAATTATCCAGGTTTTAGTATATGCACCAATTACATGCATATATTCTTATCTCCACTAAGTGAACAACATTAGTGTGTTGATGACTTAAGCAGAAAAGAAAATGAAGCTAGGGTTATATAATTTATATTTTTTCATCTTCAGAAGGTTTCATAAAAATTAATTCACCAGTTTCAATCCTACAAGTACCTTCATTGGGGTAGTTTTTCATGATTTTTAACCCTTTGTTCTTACTGCCCTCAAATGATACCACAGAATTACAAGATAGAGCAACTGTATAAACCTTTGACTTGTAGCAAAACTATTAAGTGCAAGGAAACAAGACTACCAAAGAATGCCAGGAACTTGTATTTTAGATCCATAGCCTGTCCTTGATAAGCTATTTCTTTGTTCAACTATTAAGTAGTTTCCAGGATTTATAATTTCCCTGCTCAGCGTTAACTCACATAACCTAAAATATTAGCACCAAATTGCAGAAACAAGTTGAGTTCCAAACTTTTTATTGTAATGCTTTTTTTCAACAATAGACTTTTTTTACTTGTTAACATTTATTGGTGTATGTATTGTGTGTGCATCTGCACACATGTACACATGCATGTAATCAGAACACAACTTCTGGGGAGTCTATTTTCTCCTCTGCCATCATGTGGGTCCTAGGTCTTTAAGATGGGTAATCAGACTTGGAGGCAAGTGCCACGCAGCCTACTGAGCCATTTGCCAGAACTTAGACCTTTTATATAAAGTAATAATAATGTGCTATTACAAGTTGAGCACCCCTTATCCAAAAATCTGAAACACCAAATACTTTGAAATCCATAATTTTGGGGAAGTTTTCTATTTCAAGACATTTTGGATTTGGGATTTTAAGATTAAAGATTCTCAAACAGTCAAAGAAAAAAATCCATACAAATATTCCAAAACACACACACAAAAAAAAAAAAACCCTGAAGGCTGAAGTCCTTTTAGTTTGAAGCATTTTGGATAATGAATACTCTAGTATTAAAGCATAAAGAACTTACAAAGTGTGGGGTAAAATAGTGTGGTAGTGCACACCTGCAATCTCAGCACTCAGAAAGGAAGTAGAAGCAGAAAGATAGGAGTTCACCGCTGCTTTCAACTGTATAGTGAATTCGGGGCCATCTGCTCTACCATATGACCCTGTATCAAAACAAAACAAACAAAAAACTTTTGGTACTATTTTAACATTTTAGAAAGTGCCTGGCAGTGTTTCAGAGTGTGTAATCATAAAACGAAAAATGAGATAAGGTATTTCCATATTTTCCCGCATAATCAATGTTAAGTCTTTTCCAACCGAATAATTAATATAGCTGAGGTGATCATAAAAATCTACAAGTAAGCTTGATTTAGCCATTCAAAACATTATTTTCCTAATTTCCTAAGCATGTATTAAAAAGGGTATAAAGAATGTCATGTATAATGTTGTCATAGAACCCAGAATAAATAAATATTAAATAAAACTATTTTTAAAACTTTTCATACATTTGTAGCTTGCAAAAATGTATATTGTAGAGGAAAGAAAGACATGAGTTTCCAAAACTTGATTTATGGTTGTTCTTGTTTCTGATAATTGACCTTTTATCCCAAAAAGCAAATAAAATAATACTGTTTAATTAGTAGGCCTCCCAGCACCGGGAATGGAATATGATAGTCAAATTACACAAATGATTCACTGTGGAAACATCTGTAATATTCCTGCTAGTGACACAAAAACTGTCTTCTGTAGTATCTGAAAAGTATAAGAAAATCCATTGCTGATATTCAGACCTACTTTTTGCATATTAAGGTCACTGATATCAGATGGAGTACATCTAGCCACTTGATAAACTATTTCAGCGGAGTGTAGAAACATTAAAATGATGAAAAGTCTTCCTGTAATCAGAATTATTATGTGAAAGAGTAGAATGCTACCAAGATTTCTGTCGTGACTTGTTTCATCACAGTTAGAACTGTGATGTGTTAAGGATATACTTGTCCAAACTTGAATTCTATTTGTTGCTTGATTTCTAAAACCAGAACATGTCTTAAATGGAGACTATGTGACTTAATTGTATATCATCCCTAGTAGTTCGTAATCCAAATGTCTGTATAACCCAATTAAATTAAAGTGTGAGTGAAAATTAAACTAATCAAGTAATATAGAATACAAATTATTATGCTTTTTAAAATTATCACTAGTCAAAATATTGAATTTTTAGAACTATGTAGTTGAACTAGTGATATTATAAGAAATCGTATCTTATTAATGACTGAAAAGTTATAAATTAGACTTAAAATGATCTGAACCCAGTTTTTATAACATTGTATCATACTATAAAAGCTGAAACGTGAATATCAGTAAGTTCATAATATGACATTTCAATTTCTTAAAACAACAAATGGTTATGTTACAATGATACCTGTTTTCCTGTTGCATACAACATAGAAGGAAGAGTAGTCAAATTTAGTTAAAGGACCAAGTTCCAAACAGCAATAAACATACTCTACTGAGCATTTGCCTATACCTCCACCAACAGCTCCCCAAGACAGTGAGGGACTTAAAATCTTTTCCATGTTTCTAATCAACATCTGTCAATGAAGTAAGAACTATTGAAAAATATGAGCTGTATTGATAATTAATCCTTGCCTTCATCTATTCCTAATACTAATGACATACAAATAACTTGTCACCATAGGCCATTCAAAGGAAATACCTAAATGATTCTTCCTTGATGTAGAAGTGGCAGAAACAGCACATGTGATATCAGTTTCTTGCTGACATTTGTCTACCGAAAAATCCCACCTCTACCATATAGTTTACATTTAAGATTTTAAGTAGATTTTCTTATTTCAGGTACATGCAATTTTGTCCGGTACTCACCAGTCAGACAAAAGGTTTTAAAAAAACCATTGAGAAGAGCACACAAGGCACATGACTAAAAGTGTGAAGAAGTCTTATCAGGGGAATCCATTACAAATGAAAAATTATATATAAGGGAAGTATCTTTAAGAAAAGAAGACAGGGTCTCATTATAGACCACACTCTGGGCCTCAGATGTACAGAGATCCTTCTGCTTTGATCTTCCAAGTGCTGATGCCACCACACCAGACTAGATTTGTTAAGTTGCTTTAGCAACTCCTGAGGAAAGTGTAAGTTCAATGGAGTTTCAGGTTTTTTCCATGCTAAATACAGAAGTGGCATTTGATTTCAGCTTCACTGTTTCTATGGGGAGCAATGTAATGTAGTATCTACTCCAAGCTGACTTTTTATCACCATGGTGACCAATCTACCCACACATCTAAGATCTGTAATCGTTCCTAGTATGACTAAAACCAGGGTCTTGGTTCTCTAGCCTTTCTCTAATTCAAATATATTAACTTTTAAGAAAGAGTTACTACTAATACTTTTGAGGTATCTACTGATTTTTCACAAAAGAAAGAAAATAGGCTCTCTAATGTAGTGAAGATTTCCAGTAAGGAGGAAGAAAATGTCATCTCGACATTTTCTTTGGTCAGGTTCTGGTTTTATGTCTATTTATGGTGTGTACTATGCTTAGTCAATTGCTGCAGAATAATGTCTTAGTTTAAACTGTGTGACAGCCTTCCTTAATAGTAATATGCACATGTGATTAACATACACTTAATGATGGTTTGAAACTTAATTTAAAGATTTTCTGAATTTGCTTCAAAATTCAAGATTGATGTCTTTTAGATTATTTCTGCACTTAATAACCAAATCAAGAGATAAGTTGTTCTAGAATCTTGATTATTAGTATTCATGGACTTAAGAAGGGTTTGGTGTAATATTTCATGATAAATAAACTTATAACATTAGCTGTTTAGATCTGATGAAGTAGATCTGAACCATACACAAACCAATACATCTTCTAATATGTTTATATATGTATATGTGTATGTATACATATAGAAATTTGTGGTAGTAGTATGTATACATCTATCAAAGAACTCTGAAAACATAGCCCTATGTGGGTTCTTGCATTTCTTCATCCAATAATGAGGCTAATAACATAAACACACATAAAATAAATAAGACCAGTTTCATGGAATCCTTTGGTGATCATTTTTGTTATAGATAAATTATTTACTCCATAGATATTATTGGGGGTTTTTTTGCATTCTTTTTCTTTTCTTTTTTGTTTTTTTTTTTTTTTTTTTGTTTTTCGAGATAGGGTTTCCCTGTGGCTTTGGAGCCTGTCCTGGAACTAGCTCTGTAAACCAGGCTGGTCTCGAACAGAGATCCGCCTGCCTCTGCCTCCCGAGTGCTGGGATTAAAGGCGTGCGCCACCATCGCCCGGCGATATTATTGTTTTTGATCTTCTCTTCCCCCACAAACAATGGTAGTAACCAAAGCAAATTGAATCTCAATGCATTTGTTTATTACCTGCAAAGTCAATCAATTGGGAATTTTAAGAAAAACTTGGGAATTCTAAATATACCCCATTTTTACATGTTTCTAGCCAATAAAAGTGACTTGAGACAGCCTCTCTTTCTTAATAGTTGTATCTTTTCATTCTAGAGAAGGCAACATAGTCTTTTATAAATAAAATATAACGTATAGAAATGTTTAAAGCCTGACTGGGTTGTAATGAAATATGGAGTTCTCGTTTTTTTCAAATATATTACAAGTAATATAGCCCCATAAAGCACTATAAAACTGATTGACTTGCAGATAATAAACAAGTATATTGATTAGATTTTTTCACATTTCAATATAAATTATATTTTAAGATAGAACCTTCTGACATTTCAAAGATTTTATTTTCATAAAAGAAATGCTCACCCTAGTGAAGTTCCTATATGAATCTACTTTTCTGTAATTATCATGCTGAGTGTAAAATTCAACATATGATACCAAATGTTAAGCACAGATATGGCAGGCAACCTTTCATAGTAGCTATATAAAGCCATTTTTATTTTTCCATAAGAAGACTGAGAGTCAGCATCTCTGTAACTCTCCAGTAAAATGTAGTTTCCTTTATAAGGATTAATACTACACAATATTTTCCAGAAGAAGAAATGAAGCTCATATTTAATAGAATATTTCAGATGGTACACTTCCTATAGTTTTCTAATTCTATACTTGTCTATCCCAAGTACAGAATACATTTTCTGGTTCAAAATCTAATAGCCATTAATTTCTAACACAGCTAAGATTGAATATGAATACCCGTTGGCCCAGATTTTCGATTAAGGTGAAAAGTTGTACTAATTGGTTTCACCTGTGGTACATTCTTATAAATATATTTTACAGTGATTTTTATTTACCACATTTCTTTCTTGTAAACAACATGATACATATCACTAAAATAGAATTTCAATGTTGAATTGTGAAACTATTTTAGCAAAGGAGCTTTATGATACAGTCTGATATAATAATTGTAGGAGAAATAAAAAGGATATGAAATGTTAAATTAGCTATATAACAGATTTAAGTAAAGAAAAGGTGTTAGTGGTAAATGACTCATCTTGAATTTCTTCTTCTCTTGGCACTTGCTTTGCTGGAGAGGTATTTTTGATGGTCCTGAAATTCAATTGGCAATGACCCCAGAGTCTTACCTCCTTGCCAGAGTTGTTAATGAGTAAATGATCCCAAATATCAGACTGGCATGCCAAGGAGGTTATTAATAAAGCATTAACATTTAGAAGTTATTGAAAGAGAAAAAATCCGTGTTTTGAATATTGAAATCTCAAAGACAGTAAGCAAAATCCACTTCTAAGTTCTCCTCTCAGAGCAGTATACAGTGTGAGAGGGAAAACTCTTTAGATTTGAAGTGTAAGAAGAACTCCTTTTCTTGCTTTGCTACAATATTTCCGCTCCTGCCCCTCCACACAACCAGCTGTTACATTCTTGTTGAAAAGAATTTAATATTTTCACTCCCTTTTTTAGATTGTGTCTCTCTTCCCCTCCCTGTAGTGGAGCAGGTGAGTAGGCCTGCTTTTCATCCCGCCTGGCTCCCGCAAGGCTAGCTTAGCCCCAGAATAATTACACAGAAACTGTATTCATTTAAACACTGCCTGGCCCATTAGTTCCAGCCTCTTATTGGCTAATTCTCACATCTTGCTTTAACACATATTTAGTAATCCATGTAGCACCACGAGATGGTAGCTTACCAGAAAAGATTCTAACCCATGTCTTTCTCGGACCAGAGCTTCATGGCACTTGACTGACTCTGCTTTCTTCCTCCCAGAATTCTGTTCTGTCTACTCCACCCACCTAAGGGCTGACCTATCAAAAGGCCAAGGCAGTTTTTTTATTAACCAATGAAAGCAACACATAGACAGGTGACCGTCCTATATCACCTCCCCCCCTCATTTGCTTTCCTGGAATAATATGCTCCTGGGTCTGATACTAAATGACATTCTTTAAAAATAATAGTGCTCTTCCCATATGATAATGGCAGAACTTTTAGGATAGTTTAAAATTTCAATACGCGAGGAAGAATAGAGTGGAGTAGGGCTGCGGAGGTAGTTCAGAGGTAGACCACATATTCACCATTCATGAGGCCCTGAATACAATCCTTGTACCACAGAGGTGATCAGGGAGAGCCTAGAAATATAGCCCATCCTATAAGGTATATCCATTAGATATTGCTTGCAAAGATATTGTTGATTTGGATATGTTCATTTATTTTTAGATTATATTTTGAATAATTGGGAAGTTTGGCCACTGACTGCACCTAATAAAAATGGGCAGTAAAAGTATCCTTACAACAGCCTTAACATTTACTGAGCAAAGTTCAAGTTAATTGATCAGCAAATTTGCCAAAGGAGATAAAAGGAAGACACACAAAATTTATCTTCAGAACCCCAGCTCCCCTACTTTCTCTTAGCTGTTATCCTATGAGAATTTTCAGTTTGGAAAATTCAAGTCAAGTAAGATGTCCATCCATATTCAGTAGCTTCTAAGATAAAAATATAATCAATAAATCAGTATTTTAAAAACATTTTTATTACCTGAACCCTTAAGTGGCTCAAAGTTCAGGTCAGAAAAAACTGCTTTTCAAAGTACTTATGGGGTTTTTTAAAATGTAGTGTTATTAGAAGGAGGAAAAGAGAACCTATAGAATGAAATGATTTAGAAACAAACTTAAATATTGTTAATTCCAATTTGTTGGGGTCTTTTTCCATTTGTGGCAAAGTCATACGTAATCATAAGGTGTTTGGTGACTTATGTCTTCACCATATTGTCCAGTCTCATCACTGAATTACTTTCACACTGATCATCAGGTGATCTAATTACTTCTGTTTATAAATACATAAACTCATAGTAAAGTTTAAACTCTCATATATTAAAAACATACATTGTTCATATCAAGGACGTATTGCAAAAGTTTTGTTTTTCTTGTAGTGTGTTCATATCTCAGAATCTAGTCACTAGACACCCATTAATACTTCTGAAAGAAAACTTCACCAGGAAAATGGCCGTCTTGGTAGAGTTTAATGTGGTTATTTTATTAATAATATTGTCAGATGAAATATATGAGCTGTCTCTGCATCACTCAACTAAAATATTAGAAAATAGTAATGAACTATAATGGAGGAATCACATTTGTGTATACACAGACACACATAAACACACATACACTCATTTTATCTTTGCTCCACAACATGTACATGTAAAAATTAATTCCTCTTGCTTTCCATTTTAAAAACCGAATAGCAAACAATGAAAGCTTCTACTCTTAATTCAACCTTTTAGAAGGAAGTGGGTGCTCAAGTCACAGGTCCATTCCTTCAGATGCTTATGTTGATGAAAGTAGTTATTACTTATACTTTAAGAAAAACTCAAATCTGGATATTTATATACTTAGAGAAAAATGAAGACTTCAGATACGTATGTTAACTAAACTTCTAAAAACCAAGTAATTCTCTCTGGCGCTCCTATGTTGTCCCTGCTAGGCTTGGTCATCTGCTCTCAGCGGCCTTCACTATATGCAAGCAGTCTGTGACTATTTGTTGGAGCTTTCGCTCCTGGATTTGCCCTCAAGTTTTTCGGAATGAAAGCAGATAAATAGGAAAGTTTTCTTTTGGAATTCAAACTAAAGTGAGACTATTCTAAAGTGCTCATTTGTTTTAAGGACATAGTTCCAGTTTCAAGCAGTTTGCTCTCATTCAACAAGAAAATGTTGGTACCTGCTTAGTATTCAAATTTAATCATAGTCATTCTCATACAAATGTTTATGACTTCAACATTAACCACTCTAATGTAACCTCAAACATCTGATTGAAATCAACTCTTCCTAGTGGGTATGTTTTTAATGTTCCTAAAATTTGTGTTTCCAGAATTTATATTTTTGCTTATTATTTGAGTAGTCCTTAGTGGAGTCATTTTTAAACTCATAAAAAAAAGGAGAAAAGGACATATATTTCTCAAAATAATTTGCATTCTCACAGTGGACTGTTGAGAATCTGAAAGAGACTTGCAGAAAGGCACAGAAGTGCAAGTCTCTCAGAAGTAAACGATAAACATATAGAATAGTCTCACTTCGAAATGGGTTTGTTTGTGTTTGCACAAAACTCTTGTCAATGAGACATGCACCTTGAGCCCTTTGTGCCTTTACCAGTGTTTGGCCTGGCTTGTAGTACCTAACCATACAGTTGATTCAATTGGACTTAGTCTACGAATATCCTTATAATTGTTCTATTTGCCTCAAAAATAGGAAATATTTCCCAGCACTCAGCTTCCGGCAGAAGCAGGCGGATCTCTGTGAGTTCAAGACCAGCCTGGTCTACAAGAGCTAGTTCCAGGACAGGCTCCAAAACCACAGAGAAACCCTGTCTCTAAAAATCAAAAAAAAAAAAGGAAATATTTATGGGGCTGGAGAGATGGCTCAGCAGTTAAGAGCATTGTCTGCTCTTCCAAAGGTCCTGAGTTCAATTCCCAGCAACCACATGGTGGCTCACAACCATCTGTAATGAGGTCTGGTGCCCTCTTCTGGCCTTCAGGCATACACACAGACAGAATATAATAAATAAATAAATATTTTTTAAAAAACAAAATTAGGAAATATTTAACTCAACATAAAATTTTATCTTTCAAGAATATATTCAAGCAGTTCATCAAGTTTTTTCCTAACTTTCCTAACTTCAGGACTCCAAGATATTTCCAACACATTCTTCAACAAAAACCTTGAACTTGTATTAGCTGAGTGATAGTGTTCCACTGATGGAAGGGGTGCAATTAAATGCTATATAACATCCCTACCTAGAGGCTAATGACTTAGAAACTACTGGTATATACAGGATAGTGAATCCTACCCACTGAGTAGCCCTTGCCAGTGCAGATTTCAAACTACAATGGGCAAAAGAATCATTACTTGTATAAACTGAGAATTCCAGAGTTCTGTCCTCAGACATCCTGATCCAGTATGTAAGAAGTGGCACCTAGAAATTTATGTTTAACAAATACCTCC
Source organism: Microtus ochrogaster (assembly GCF_000317375.1). NCBI lineage: Eukaryota > Metazoa > Chordata > Mammalia > Rodentia > Cricetidae > Microtus > Microtus ochrogaster. The sequence goes on from NC_022026.1 coordinate 51,725,555, forward strand.
ATCCTTAAGAGTCTCTAGTCAGTGGTACTTAATCACAAATAGTTGGAGAGATATCTTTTTCTTAAGGAGTTACCTTTTTTGTGCTAACATTAACAGGTTGGTAAAGAGTGCTTACCACTTTGAAATAGTGATTCTTCACCACAATCTTATACTCAGATAAGGGACTAAACTGGAGAGATATTTTCAAATCTCTTATAATAAAATTCAGTAATCTTATAGAAGCAATACTGTAAGTGTAATTAAACCCCACTTGATTACCAGGGCTCTAGTTAAATGTGCATTAAGAAATATACTAGAAATGAAAGTATTCATGTAATATTATCTCTACAAAAAATGATGAATGTGTCTAAAACAACTTATAAAATATTTTAATTACATAGAAAATTAAGGACAGTTTAAACTGAGATAAGACTTTATGACTCAGGTTAGATTGCCTCTGATTTTCCATTCTGAAGTCCCATACCCTTATCAAACAGTGGTAGGACCTAGAGACATATTTCCGGCATGATAATCTTTTAAATGATGAGGTGTTGTTTGTTATTTCACTTGACCTACATAAGAAAATTACTTAGCTCTCAGCCCCTTTTATACTCAGTGTATGATGTGATAGAAAAGTGCTTCTGCTGGTTTTGAACTACACTCTATTTCATTTTCTACACACCAGTTATTTCCTTTCCCATTTTCTAAGGAATGTAGCAGTAGACAGATTGCTTTCTCTGATCCTGCTCCCTCTTTGTTTCTTCTGGGGATATAACCAAAACTATGACAGGGTGCGGCAGACAAAATTCTGCCTTATACTAGTGATGACAAATATTGCCAATGTGTACCTACCGACAATATTTGGATTCCTGAAGATGAAAAATAAAATGAACAAAGAGAGATGTTAGTTTTTCTGAACTCTGCTCCGCTTTTCCAGTCATTCAAAAGTGTTGTTCTCTTCCAATTTATAAACTCCTTGATGTGTGGCTAATGCTCAGATGTAAAATCATCTTTTTGTCATGCTTCTTGTTGTGGCTTTTCATTTTTTTTCACTTGGTATCATTTAGTCTGGGGCCTCCTCATCAGAACAATGCTAGCTAGGCTATTGCAATTTCTCTGGATCAGAACAGTTGCTTTTATGTCACAGCAGGAAGACAGCCTTCTGGTCAAAAGACAAAAAAAAAAAAACCTTCTCCATACCTTAAGACTGTGTAAAAATGAGGAAACATATAGAAATCCATTTTGATTTGAAAAAAAAAAAAAAGACTGATGGTTTTGCACCTATGTGGAGAATACTTTAGCTGGCTTTTCTGATTCAAACTATAGACATATATGTACAAGTTAGAGGTGGGGAAAGATGTGTCTGTTAGTTATTGTATGTAATTGGAAGATTGGCATTCCAAACAAACTAAATCAAAACTGGTCCCATTTATGGCGAGGTAGACTTGCATGCCAACAGAAAGACATTATGGTATTAAAACCATATGCAATTCTAGACATTATTTTCTCTTCATGGGTACTGCATGGTGGTATTTCTAATACAAGTACTGATGTGCTTTGGAATAATGGCACTCGCAGGTCTTTCATCATATTGTATCACTGCTTTATTATATTAGGCTAATACACTACGAGAGTTGGTAGAACCTCTCCATGCCAAATCGGATCCACTTCTGTTGGCACTCAACCCATTGGAATCACAGATTGCTAAGCTAATGTTTAGAGAATTTAGATCGAAGAGAGTCGGCACGGCGCAGACTCAACATCAACCTCTTGCAAGCAACTAAAATGGCCTCGTCCTTGCTGTTTATAACAGAAAACAGACTTGTAAAAAGCTTAGACCATCAAGTGTTGTGGATTTGGGGCCTCCCTAAAAAGATATTATGAGGGGCAGGCCACTCTTTAAGAAGAATTCGAGCTTTCTACAGTGGGACTAGCATAAGATCAAACCAATCAAGATGGAACACAGTAGCCGAAAACTGCCCGGTCTATGGGTGAACAGAGGGTAAAGGGTCTTGCCTGGGTAAGGGCTCTATGGTGACACCTCAGTTGTGTTCGCCTGACACCAGGAAGAGAGGGATCAGCACCGATAATTAGAAAATGCTGTTTAATGGACTCTTGGTGGCCTGGTTAAGGCAAAGCAGTGGAAGCAAATTCTGTGTTAAGTGTATTTGCATTTTTAAATCTTGACATGCTGTATTGTACTAAATTAAGTGTTAATCTATTAAGGCAAGGTGTACACACCCTGCTCTGAAACTTAATATGTTTATTCTATTATTAAAGCATATTCAGGTGTAAGGCAGACTGCTTTCAGTGACAGTAATGAAGGAAATTCCTCATGCCAGGCTTTATTCGATTCCTTAGCTAAAATCCTAACTTTCTCCTTTGTCTTGGCACTTAAATAGAAGTGATGTTGCCTCTTAAACTGGAATGAGCTATCCTTTTTCTGTAAAATAATCCAAATCTGTAGGCTATGGTTTTCCATATTTGAAAAAATATTTTGTCTGGATGTCTTTCAAACAAGCTTCAGATATTATTTAATACTATGTAACTGGGTCCCCTGTGGCTCATTATTGCTTATTTTTCTTCTGTGGTAGATGTGAAATTTCCTTTAGTTGGATAAGATACACTGTAATGATTTCAATGCTAATTATTGGATATTTCATATTGTGCAGTGAAAAATAATTTAATATTGTATTATGAAATGTTTTTCTTCCTGTTGCTGCAGTGTGTGGTATTGCTTAATATGAATACCTGTTAAAATATTAAATTACTTAAAATAAAAATATTACCAGTTGGTACCAGATCTTTCTAGATAGCTAAATATTTGCTAAGTATGCTTGATAGCAAGTATTTTTCCAGTGAGAAGAAATCTATGCTTCTTTCTCACAAATGAAGTTTGTGTTGTGAATAAAAATCACATGGATCTGCCTTATAATTGCCTTTGTGCTCTAACCATTTCATGTGTTTTTAAGTATATCTAAAGAATGGTGGTTCTTGGTTCATGGAAATAAGTCAAATTTATTTTATTGGCATTTAATAGTAATGAAATTCTCTTGGATCATTCTCACTGTTGATATTATAGTAAAACTTTATGATTTGAAGAATTCTAGGTGGTCTTCCTCATTAATGAGTGTAGTGACTGTGTATTAATTTTCAAATAAAATATCCCTTAGCTTTACTTTGAAGCTGTCACTATTATGAATTTCTGCCTTAAACTTCCATTTTAACTGGTTACATATTTAAACTATGTGGGTAAATTTGGATTCTGACATTAATTTCTATGTTTATCTTTCAAACAGCCATTCCTTCTTAGGGATTAGTAAATTAGTATTAAATATGCTGACATTCTGCCATTTGAAATATTCATCATTAAAAAAAACCTCTTGTACCCTGATAATATGGCCACTGTCATATAGTTATTATTAAACTACATAATTTTACAAAAATTGCAAATTGGAGAACTGACACTTATAGCCTCTGAACATAGTTAACTTATAAGTACGGGCTTTAGCTGATCTAAAAAGAGAAGAAAAGAAAACCCTAGCAATGTAGGTAGATCCAATCACTTGTTCCTCTCAGTGAAGGGGATTTTGCTCATTAAAATCCATTTTTCCACCCAAGAAACTGTTGCCTAATATTAATGTTGGAATATTGTTATTTTTCCTAAAAGAAAAATTATTTCCAGTTTTTAAATAAGTAATTGGCTACAAAGGAAAAACTAAAAGCTAGCTTGTAAAATCTTTACTTTCTTCTAATATAACAAGCTGCCTTCCCCTCCTCCCAAGTTTTACAAATCAAGGCATAGCACATTGATTGATATAAAGGCATGAATTAAAATCGCTAGTGCTTAACTATAAAACAGTTCAAGTTATAGTGCAAACCCCTGCTTATTTAGTATAAACCCTACAAAGATAACAAATCCACTAAAAGTCTGTCACCTTATATATAAATAAGTTGTTCTCTGTGACATGATAATAAATTAGTATTCATAAAAATGATCCTGTGGTCTCAGTGAAAATGACAATTGCCCTTTGGGACAAAAATAGTGTTCCACGTACTTGATATGATTAGCCTGGAAGCCTTAAAGTGCTTTCTGGTTGCATAAGAACAGATGCCACTCAGATGTGGTTGATGACTACTACTACTATGTCTAGCCTTCTCTATCATTTGTAACTTAACCTTTCCCAACCTTGGAGCTCATTGCACAGCTGTGTTGTAGAAAAAAAACAACTGTTTCTATGAGGATATCATTGTCCAATTTTAAAAGAACAGAATTCTCTTCCAAAACATGTACCAAGACTCCATTTCCCGTTGTTTGTTTCGGAGCCCAATTCTTGGTTTTGTTTCCACCTTTTACTCTGCTTTAACAGCGTCATTACAGTGCCAGGGAATATGGGAAGACAAGAGAGATTTCAGTGTCCTTAGTTTTCATCACAGAAGCATGAACAGTATTAACCAATTACTTTTCAGTCATTACACAGGCACCTAATAGGCAATCTTCTTTGGAACATCTTATTTATAGAGACATCTATTACTCCATTTGAATTTGTTGAGAGCCTGAGGCATTATGGCAGAGAGAGAATGGGAAATGCAAATATGAGTAACACAAATTTCCCTGAGAGGAAAGTCACAATATAGACCTTTGAAGGAGAATCCACTAACATACGGGAAGAAAATAATGGAAATTTCCTCATGAGTTTTGTATCCCATCCTTTTCAGCATCATTTTTTTTGCCTATATTTATAGCGTAGACTAATATAGACTAATAAATGTGTGTAAATTATGAACAACAAACATGTTTTAGCCTGTAAGTGTGTAGAGTCAAAAAAAGTTAGAAATTACTGAGCCGAAATGCATAGAATATATTAACCAAAAGTTTTGGAGAATTGAAAAATACATTATGATCTGCTAATAAGTTGTTTCAAGACATTACAACAAACTAGTATTTTTCATTAGGTAATCTTTTGTTTGAGCTTTTCTTTATTCTTTTTACTACCGGGCGATGATATGCAACCTGCAGAAGACCAATGATCTATTATTGTGATATTCACTGTGTTCCTGGATTCCTAATAGCATATTCATATATATATGAATGACATCAAAGAAGATCTTTTTTTCACTCCTGCCAAGTGTGGCACAACCAGAAATGATCATCCCCTGACACAGAATACAAATTAATTGTTTAATTTTGACCTTCAAATCCACCAGTTAATTAAATTTTATATAAGAAAAGGGACTTTATACACCCTTTCTCCTTTAGGAAAATGAAACTTTTTTGATGAGTGCTCTGACACAGACCTAATTTATCTGCTGCAAATGTAAATACAATTTGGGGGAAATTTTATTCCTTCATAGATCCAGATTTCGTGAATAAATTAGATGCCAATTAAAATGTCATTGCAGCAGTGATACACTTCCTCAGTGGGAATCACAGAAGGTTCCTATATATTTCCTTTTATTTGAATGTGTTCTACACTTTGCCAATTTTCAGAAACATTCACTCAAATTGCAAAAGAGCTGGTTGTTAGCCAGTCTTCCAATGACTGAGCTGGCACATTGAAAGAAATTCAGTTGGGAAGCAGGCCTCACCGAATGTTTGCCTCATCTTCCAAAGCAAGTTCTTCCAAGAGCAGAAAAAGCAAAGTTTGAGAAGAGAAAACCCTGGAGGCAAATGTGAAGGAGATGAAGAAGAAGAGAACAAACAGAAGAAAAGAAAGGTGCTTTCATGTTCTCAGTTGCAACAGTAGCCCTGTAGACTTAATTGATATTCATCTGAGAAAAACCAAGGAAACCAATTGAAAACTATAAAAGAAAATAAAGGTCTGTTTTTGTCTTGAATGTTGAGTTCTGTGTTGTTTTGACTGTGGAGCACAGTGAATCAGATTTATAATGTGACTCTGCCCCTCACTCCCTTCCTTTGAAAATAAAGAGACTCTTTGTGTAGTCTTAAAATGTTAAATACTTGGTGACATTTTGTGGTAGCCTGGCTTCTCAATCTGTCATCCTTACTCATTCCACTACTGTGTCCTGTGCAGTGTTGCATGTGTGTGGTGTATACAGAACTAAGGGGGACTTTCTTTTCTCTGCTAGGAGCCGCACCATCCACTTGCTGTACTTTAAAATGTTTCTGTGTTCTGTGTCATTGTGAGTCATTGTTCGGATGTGCTGCCCAGAGGTGGACTCATGCTTGGCTTTTTGTACAGATGTCATACCAAATTCTTTGTGCAATTGTTTTCTTTTGGTTAAATGCTTCTCTCAAATAATATTAAGTAGGGACAGAGGAGACTTTCTCTTTTATAAAATAGTTATTTATGTAAATTTTTTAACATAATCTAGGCTTAGTCTTCTTAAAATAAAACTTGGCTGAAATTGTATAAAACTTAAAGATTCTGCTCCAGCATTCTAAAACGTTAAAAGTTAAGGCAAGGGGGCTGGCTGGAGATATAGTTCAGGAATAGGATGTTTGCCTAGTATGTGCGAGACCCTTGGTTTAATCCCCAGTAGAGAGGTAGGGATACAGAGACATAAAGACATAGAGAAGAAGAACAAACTATGGCAAAATGTAACAAGATATATATGCCCTACAGTATTAGGTAATATGAGAAAGATTTCTCTTAAAATAAAAAAAATCACTGTGTGAAAACCATCCTTAAATTCTAACACTATAATCTAGATCCTTTTTGCTTCTTTCCCCTTCTTTCTAGAACTGAAAGAAGTTTTAATACGTTGTGCCACCTGACACCTTAGCTACTGTAATTCTCATCCACTAGGTCTCTTAGTGATAGCCAAACCCCTGCTCTCAAAAATTACTTCCGTCTTTAGATGCAATCTAACCTTGAGGCAAATAGAATAACTACTAAATTCCCCAGTGTCCTTTCCTGGATTATGATTTTATGAATTGGAATTGTTGTTTTCAAATGTGTCCTCGTTTTTACAACTCCATTTAGTGACCATAAGTTGCCATGTGGTTTTGTTCCTTCCTTCTCCCTAGGCATTCTCATTTGAAATTCTCTATAATGAACCCATCTTGCTTTTACCTTGAAAACCCATTCTTTTCATAGACTTCCATCCACCCATCCACCAAAATCCCCTATGTACTGAAAACATTCAAGGATGAACCACGAGAGAAGGTTCAAATTTTCTTTAGTGGAATTTGTTATATAATACACTGATAACATATGCTGGCAGATGATAAGGGATTTTCTACTGAAAAGACTGAATGATCATAGCTATGCTCAGCTACTCAGAACTGCAGAAAGCTAAAAACAGACTTAAACAAAACTGCTTTTCAATCCTAAAGGTGGTCCCTTAAAATTATAACATTATTTTAGACTTTGGGGGCAGTTTTTAGGTGTAGTGTTTTAAAATTTGTTTAGAGCATCCTCTGCATAGCCCAAGGGATGGTGTCCATAGTTTACACAAATTATGGGTATAACTCATCACCCCCATAAGTGTTCTGCCTCTGACATTTACCTTCTTTGCCAGAATATGAGCACACAGAAATATTTCTGTGTAGAAAGTATTACCATCTCTGTATAGTTTGTATCCAGTTAGAAACCTTTTCTATGGAAAGCTCAATACTTTTTATTAAAAGATTGCATGCAAAACATGAAAAAAGTGTTTAGAATGCTGCATTTTAAGCTACTTACACATTAATTGGCACCTTCAATTAAATTCATACTTTAAATAATTAAATTTTTATTCCACCATTTATGTGAGATTATGATCTTGAGCAAAGACCTCCCCTGATATAAAATGAATATTTCTTCATATGATGGTGAAGATCAAATGAAATTATGAGTGTTAGTTATTTACCCTACAGCCTGACACAAAAAAAAATGTTCATTAGTATTATGTTAATTAGGGAATCTACTTTTAAAACTGTATCCAAAAGCTTAGAATTGCATGGACCATGGTGGAATGCATGACATTCTATATTTATGCCTTGGGCCAGTATAAGTAGTATTCCTCAAATAAGACCCCACTGCTCCCCAAAGAAGAATCCTAGTTCATTTTTATTACTTATATGACAAACTGATATGTTTAATAATGATATAACATCATTATTAAGATAATTTTAAAGCAAGATGGCACATTAAATTGTTCATCTAGATTTAAAATCCACACTTATGATTGTCTTAAGTGGAGTATTTTCTTGTCAGAATTTTAAAATGTTATAAATTCTCTTAGTACATGTCAGATATTTCATTATATTTGCTTATAAATATATCCATGTGCTTCATTTTAATTTAATTTAAAATATTAGTATTGCTAAGTATGGTAGCTTATATCTGTAATCCCAATACTTGGGAGACCAAGGCAAAAGGAGTGCCATGAATTTGTGGCCAGCCTCATGTGTTACAGGACACAGCCTGAGCTGCATAGTGAATTGCAGGCCACCCTGGCCTACACAGTGAACTCCTGCCTGAAAAATCAAAACACTATTTTTGATAATAACTTAGGATCAGTTACTGTATTGATGATGTACCAGAAATTGTCATGGCAGTCACATGAAATCTAATAATCTATTAAATAGCTCGACAATCTTAATCATATGTATACCAACCAATATCTTCCATCTTAGGAAGTCTGAAAAAATGAAAATAATTCAGTGTTAATTAACCAAGAAAACTCTATTAAATAGCATATCTGCTTTTATTAGTGATTGTCTTAAAATACTAAACTATGTGAAGCAGCATTTCCATGTTACGTACATTTTATATTCTAATTCTTTGGATTTGAGATATGTGTAGCTATTTTTCTCTCAAGAGGCTCTTTGTTGAATCATAAATCCTATTTAATCCTTCTAAAATAATTGGCTGCCCATAGAATATCTAACCCAATCTAGCACCTGTGAGGTATTTTGGTTTACTTTATTTAATTTTACTTATTAGAGATATTTAAGTATTAGACTTAATACCTAATCATTCATCAGACTGTTTTTCAGATAATCCAATTTTTAGAAGGTTTTCCAACTACAAAATAACTTTATTAAACTGCATATCTATCTCTTTCCCTCCCTTCTCCCCATTTTTTACCCCGCTCCCACCCTGTCTTTCAGGTGAAAACCAGGAAGAGAAGTTAGGAGACTCCTTGCAAGATTTGTACAGGGCACTGGAGGAAGCCAGTCTGTCGCTAATAGGAGAACATCGCATTTCAACCAAGATGGAATACAGGCTATCATTTCTAAAAAGGTGTAATGATCCTGTCATGAATGAAAAACTGCACAGGCTGAGAATTCTTAAAAGCACTTTAAAGGTAAGGTATGAAAGGGACAGATAAATTCCTTTGGGCAGATTTATTCCTAACCGAAACTCGATTGTCAGATACTCTAAGTGGTACAACAAAACAGGGAACTAGAGGACTGACAAGGTAAACAGCAAGAACCTGCAGCAGAGTGACGGGGAGGGGACTCTGTCAGGACTTTTGTTGAAGTCCTATGTCACTGACTAAATGCTGCATGACTTAGTTTTAGGAGAAAGCAGGATGTGGTTAAGACTTTCTTCTCGAGAAGCAGGCTTGGTGGTATTCCTTAGTCTTTTGATTCCTTAGAAGTTCACCATGTAGTATATTTATCAAAGCTATTAAAGGCATACGGTGTGCATGTAGAATGTTTAAGCGCTTGAAATGTTTTGTGAATATTTCCTGCATAAATTTCAACACATCTGGAGTGAAGGTTCCACATGAAATCTTCATGTTCCATGTAGAGATTGCATAATTGTTCTGTTCATATGATCCGTTCCAAACATGCATATCACCTTTCCAATGTATACTTCTGTAAGATCTTAAGAGTGTTTTCATTCTTCTTATGCCACGCCTAGATTGGGGAGCAGGTGGTAAGGACAGGGGAACAGAGGGGCAGAGGTTGAAGAAGGAGGTTGTATAGATGAGGAAAGGGCCCATCTTATAAACCACCTGAACAGGTCCTGCATCACACAAAAAGGGAAACAAAATAAAAAGAATTATCATACAGAATGTGGAGCACAGTAATTCCAAAACACAGAATGTCAGAGGACTTCTTTGAAAAGTCTTTAAATCCACAGCATTCTCCTAAGAATGTAATATTGGAATAGAGATGAGTACTAAATAGATAAATGCAATAGAAAAAATGATTATTTGAAACGTTTTCAGGTAATAATGGCCAAGGATTCAGAGTCAACTAACCCTGTGGTATTTGTACAAATGCTATTCCACAGAACAATTAATGGACCTTGGTAGCTAATGCCACAATTCTAGGCAGAGCTATAATAGTCATGAGAGTAATTGTAGTGACCAACTGTATTCCAAAGATATCCTCACTATCCTACCTTTTTTTTTTTATTTTTGTCCTTTGTTAAATTTTTCCCTATAACTTATTTAGATCATACTTTTCCTCTCTTCCAGTTCCTCCCAGATCCTTTTCTCTCTTCCAGCTCTTCCCAGATTCTCTCCACCCTGTTTCTCTCTGTCTGTCTCTGTCTCTGTCTCTCTCTCTCTCTTTGTGTGTGTGTGTCAAAAAGAAATAAATAAAAACCAAGAAATACACACAAAACAAAGCCAGATCTGAAACCAAAATATGCAAGCAAAAGACAAATGAAACCAAAAGAAAGTCCAAGCAAAGCAATATGAGATAAAAAGGTCTGCAGAAATCCTGAGTTCTTTTTATGTCCCTTGCCTCTTTGCCTTATGTGAATATCTTAAATATCTGGTCCTTGTATGCTGGCTGTCACATCTCTCTCTCTCTCCCACGCCCTCCCTCTCTCCCTCTCTCTCTCCCTTACCTTCCTACTTCCTCTTCTCCTTCTCTCATTTCTTCTCTTTTATGCTCTGTAAATACTCTACAATATTTTTGTCCTGTGACAATGAATATGAACCACTATAAATGTTGGGTTCAAGAAGAAAGAGTGACTCACCAAATACATGGTGCTATGTTTCACTCTTCTGCTCTTCTAAGACAAAGATAATGAAGAAAGTCACTAAAAGGAAATATCCCTTGCTGGTTCAAAAATTGGGGGGATAGAAAGAACCCTGTACTTTGGGGAATGGAAAAGTAATAGGTTGTAAAATCTTCTGTTACAGAAAAATGCCTGAACAAACCCAAATGTAGATCTCAGATCCCACCATAGGCAACTCCCACCATCATCAGTCCCACATCTATTAATCTCTTGTCTCCTCACTGGCCAAAGCGCTTCTTAGGCATATTATTGTCTTCTTTCTCTCCCAACTCTGGAACAGAGGTATGCTTTTTCACTCCTGCAGAACATTTCCAGGATTCCCTTAGCCCTCTGTTAGATCCATAAAAGACCAGACTGGTTTTCTCAAACTGTCCTAACCCTTTCTCCATCTTACCTTCCACAGCAAAAATTCTCTTCTCCATTCGATACTTGTGCCTTTGAGAGTTATACCCAAATGAAGCCTTGAGAGTTAAACCAAAATGACGCCTAGTCATTGGCTGAATCCCAGCCTATAATATGAAAGGGAAAGGCATTGTTCTTTATAGGGTCCCAGTGCTATGAGAAGGGATCTTCAATAGTCACAGGGCAAGAATTCTGGATTGCAGCAACAGGGGGGCCCTGTTTACTCTCACTGGGGCATGAAGAGTTTACCATAAAGAAGGAAAAGCAGGACAAGTTCCAGAATAACTCAAGAGTTAGTGGTAAGTCTACCTGATGGCAGGGATGGGATGGTACAGAAACATCATAGAGAGAGAAAAGCTTCTTCTCTGGTGTTTAAGGAAGGTTTGAAGAAATGAGAGACTTTTAAGCTGGGTCTGCCAACTTGAGGAAGGTTTCCTTAAAACATGAAGGTTTCCATAAGCAGAAATGGCAAATGGAAAAGGCCAAGAGGAAAAAGTTAAACACGGACAAGCAGCAAGCTAAGACATAGCACTGAGTTAGAAGAAAAAAAAAAAGATGCAACATGATTTTCATCTAGCTAAGTGAATGTGAGCTTATCAAATCAGTTTCTTAGAGCCTTCTGAATTTATTGGCTCATTGACTTGTTTGAAGTTTTGATAAACGCTCATCTCTATCTTAACTATTAAATTCTTTTGCTTTTCAGGCCAGAGAAGGGGAAGTAGCCATTATTGACAAAGTCCTAGACAATCCAGACTTGACATCTAAAGAATTCCAACAATGGAAGCAGATGTACCTCGACCTTTTCTTGGATATCTGTCAAAGCGGCACCTCAAATGACCCACTAAGTATCTCTTCTGAAGTAGATGTTATCTCTTCCTCTCTAACACATACTCATTCGTACATTGAGACACATGTGTAAGTGCATTCTGACTCAAGGCCACCTAGTACCTGCTGGTACTCTGAACAGGTCCATGAGGTAGTTTTTTATCAATGTGTTGGACACTTGACAAGCTATACTTTAATGTTACCAAACTATATGAAACAGAGCATACATGGTCACATTACCGCTGTCTTTAATGAGCATTTGTATGTTTTATATGCAGTCTGTGCTCAGCTTATGTGCAAAATCAACTCTCTTTAATGACTTAAATTAACTTTTACAAAGAAGTCTGAATACAGGTGGTCTTCAGATAGAAAAACCACAAAAAGGCAGTTTTCTACCTGAAGGTCGTCTTTTCTCCCTTTAAGTTAATTTTCTATAAATGAGACTTCAAACGTAAATCACACTTTTTTCAGGTGCAGACCTCCTTGTGGGTGGGAAAGAATTTAAACCTTTTTATATTTATTAAAATGTTCTAAGAATTTTCTTAAACATTGCACAAAGTTTAATGCTGTAGTTTTATTTTTGTGAAATGTAGGTGCGCATAAAAGAGTTTAGCAAACTAGAAGAGCGCCAAGATAAGAAAGGTTCAGGCAGCTAATATCCGTCTTAATAGTCTAGTGACCTGTGCTAACTGGCTCATGGAGGCACTATTCCAAATCAAGGAGAGCACTGCATGGTGTATCAGGGCAAAGCTTTGTAAGATGTTTTTGTAACTAAGACCAAAATCGAAGATAGAGCTGCTTTATTTTCTTGGTTTAAATCTTCCTTTATTTTTGTAGTGACGAAATGCTGATTGTGTACAGAAGAATTTAAGAATGGATTTTTTAAAACAGACTTAACTCACCCAGAAAGGCAGCTAACAGCTATACATACATACCTACATAATGGATACATACATGCATACATACATGCATACATACATACATCTATATATATATACATATATATACATAATTTCAGCCCAAACTCGTGGTTTTTGAACTCTTAACTCTTAAAAGACAAAGTATACACTGAATCGAGTCCATTTTCCAGGCAATTTCCAATTTTCCCTTGGTCTGTTAACTAAACTTCTGTAATTATACGTCAGACCAGGGAGTAAAATACATTTAGTCATAGCAGATGGAAGTTACAATAGAGAAATCAATGTGAAAAAAATGTTAATGGACTTGTCTGCTAAGGAACGGAGAGTGCGGTCATTCAGGGAGTCGCCACTCTGAGTGACCTGAGATCAGGCACTTAGAGGTTTCCCTATTCCTGACCTGTTTATACAGTGGGTGGAGTCTATGGCAACATCCTCTTCATATATACGGCCATTTCTGTGTGTCCAGTTTTGGAAAGTGACCACAGCATGAAAGTGACTTGCTGCTTTTTAGTGTGTGGCTGCATAATGTACAAGTCACAATCCGCTGTTTTTCCAGGAGGGAGAGAGCCTCCTTTACTATTATTCTATATCCTAAAATCTACTTCTGATCAGCTTTCTCCTGTCGCCTGTACAGCTCAGTGAATGTACTTATATCTCTAAGAGTTCAAATATTTTTGCTGTAGAGAAGGAAGTAAAAGCTACACAGCGGAATCTTTTTCTTTGCTTTTGAAATCACATTAAATCACTATCGTTTTGCAGACTTTGCACAACTGTACAGGAGAGTGGCCTTTCTACAGCACACTTTCGGTAATCCTATATTTACTCAAAATGGATGAGAAACCACATATTAATGTTTGTATGGAATTTTGAGTCCAGTGTAATATTTTTATCATTTAAAAAAAAACCCTATTTGTAAAAACATTTATTTACTGCATGGTTATTGACACACATTAAATTTGTGGGATTTTTGTGTATGTAAAAGAGAGAAAGAGAGAGAGAAAAAAACAAACAAACAAAAAATCCCTCTTGTCCTAAAAAGAAGTGTGCTTGTTACAGTTGTTTAGGCATATTGATGTTTACTAGACCAATGTGTATCTTCACTTAAAAATCTCTGTACATGATGGGTGTGTCACATATACAGTGGACAAACGGCCTGCAAACAGCAAGCAGTTAGTGGGAAACTAGCTCTGTTACTAGTAAGCAGCTTCTACCTTTGTAAAGTCAGCTGTTGCTTTACTGGTAAAACTTAAACTAAGGAATTTCACTAGACTCATGACTAGCCTAGCATGAAAGAGACCTTTAAACACTATATATCTGTACATTTTATTGCCTTAGTTTCAGGTCTAGGGGACAGGCAGCACTGTAAACTGAAGTCAAATTCAGCCCTTAACAAATCCTTATAAAGCACCAAGTTTATTCACACAGAGGGCTTACCACAGTCCTCGGTGACATAATCACACAGCCACCCTCACTACCACCGCCCCACTTACAAGTTCTCACTTTGCCACCTCCCTGACAGCCCAAGCCAGAAGTAACACCTGTTCACAGCTTACCAAGGTCTCCTATGAGACCTTGAAAACCCCAGCTAAGCTGTCTTTCCACTGGCCTGACATAACCATGTTCACCTACTCATTCTTTTCTGTGAGCTTTCAGGGACTGGAGGGAGTAAGCCACCAAAAATCAGCTAATTTTCATCTTAGAAATGCAGCATTTTGTGGTTAAGGGTTGCTGAAATATGTCTAAACTAATAAGCCGCCTCCAGCCAGTGTAAAAGCAGATGGAAAAGGAACAGGAAAAAATTAACCAAGAATAGTTTCTCAAAGAGATGCTTTTTCTGAGATTTTTTTTTCCTTCTCGGTTCCATCTCGATAAGAAACTGTTAGAGCAGCACTGTCCCCATGGCCCTGCACTGTAAAAGTCAGTCCCCTCTGTACAACCGTTCCACGCTCTTTAAGCCAGACACTCACGTAGACATTCACAATTCCGTCAGGTAATACTGTCTTGTGGGACTCTTACACCTGTTATAAGCAACAATTTTCTGTGGGTTGTGTGTAACTAATTGTACATTTTTAGAAGGAAGACATGAAAGTAATCGCAGGCACCTGAAAAACAGTTTAGGGAGGGAGATAAGGTCCTATTTTACTTCCAAAAGTCCACCTTTAGCACAGGGTGAGTTTGTCTGAAAACTCTTCATTTAACTAAAGCTGATTCATATCTTTGTATTTGACCATTCCTGACCGCCATTTACAGTTGAAGAGGAATAGTTAGTTATTCTTTGGCTAAAGTCGCGTTTGTCTCCTTACCCTTCAGAACTGCTCTATCAGAGTCGCAATCTTCGGGTTGGGGGGGTGGGGACTTTTCTCTGCTGGCAAGGTCAAGGACAGCTTTCTCTTGGGTCCTCTGAGGACTGGAGTCACCTGTTCAACCCAACACTAAATCTAGTGCCTCCCCAGGCTCTCCCTCTCTTGTCTCCTCACCACCCTCCGCCAGCTGCAGCACTGCACACCGAAGGCCACTCCAAGCCCAGGGCAGCACACAGCCTATGTCTTCCCAACGGTCCAGGTCAAGGTCATAGCCCACTACGTTACGGGTTGGCACCTGGCGTGAATCCCTCCACTTGAGGCCGCCCAGTAGTAGCACTGTCTCTTCTACCACAGCAAGTCCATAGCAGAAGCGATCGTAGGGTAGTGACCGCAACCGAGTCCACTGGTCCGTGCTGGGATCATAGCGTTCAATCTCAGAGAAGGGCTCGTACCTTCCCAAAAAGGCAAACACTGCGCCTCGCAGCACCGCAAGGTAATGCCCATAGCGAGCTGTGCCCATGGGTGCCCTCTTCCTCCATGCCCTTTCTCCAGGGCTAAGGGAGTACATATCCCGGAGGCTACTTGTGCCTCCTTCACCTCTCCCAGCCTTGCCCCCAGAGATGTACACAACACCATGGTCTCCAACGGCACCTGCGTGGCCGTGCAGTGCCCGCGGCAGCTGCCCAGCTGCCACCCAGCGGTCCCTGCGCAGATCGTACATCTCCACTGAGGCCAGTGCTTCGCCACAGGAGCCCAAACCCCCAACGGCCAGGAGATTGTCGCCTACCACTCCACACCAGAAGTAGGCCCGTGCTTCTCGCATGGCGGGCACCTCTGTCCAAGTGTGGAAGCGCGGGTCATAACGGTGCACTGAGGCTGTGACAAGCCTTGGGCCATCTGCCAGGGAGCTAGGTGGACTACCAGAAAGGCTCTCCCCTCCCAGTACAAATAGGAAGTTGCCCAAGGCACATACACTGTGGCCTAGCAGCGGTGCCGGCAGCCGTGTCAGGCTGCGCCAGCTGTGGTTGTATACGTCAAAGGACACCACATCCAGGGTGAGCTCCCACTCCTCCTCCTTCATCTCTTCTTCCTCTTCTTCCTCCTCTTCCTCCGGTTCAGGTGCAGGGCGGCGATTCCTTACTACCTCTGGTAGGACCACAATTTCTTCAGTAACAGTCTCCCTCGCTCTAAGACCACCAACCAGTAAGATGCGTGTCTGGGGACTCCGGATACTAGTCTGTTCTCCCTGCAGGAGCGGCTGGCGAGAAGGTGCTGTGTGATAATTGAGGGCCTGGATGATGAGGCCCTTGATCCGAGTAGGTAAAGTAAGACCAGAGCCTGAGTATACGCGCCTCAACACACCCGCAGGCACCAAGCCAAAGCGGATACATCCAAGCAGTGTTGAACTGTGTGCCAGGCGCTGGGTCGCAGGCTCCTGCCTCAGCCAGGCTAGTGCCAGGCCCAGCAACTGCGTCTCAGCCACCCGTGCCACGTCAGGAGCACCCAACACAACCTTCATTGATATAGGGTTGAGTTCCAGCAGTCCTGAGGGGCCAGCGCCCATCAGTAGCAGCTCCCGCAGGTGGCGCACGATGCAGCGTTCAGCTGCACCAAGGGTGTGAGCCAGGCCAAAGCGAGCAGCCACATTGGCAGTGAAGCAGCAATTCTCTGGGGCAAGCTGACGTTCCAGGTAGTGGCCACACAGCCCCAAGGCCTCCGTGACTTGCAGGTAGCTGGCGGCCTCCAGAGTGTCCTCCACAGTGTCCATAGAGAGGGGCAGCCAGGCAGTGTAGATAAAGTCCAGCAGACGCTGCAGGCCTGTCGCTGATGGCACACGCAGGTGAATTACATGAGCCTGTGATTCCTTAGTGTGACTCTTGAACAGGGCCCTAAAGTAGTCGCTGGAGCATGCCAGAAGTGACCTGTGCGCTGGGAACTCACTGCCCTCTACCTCCAGTATCACGTCGCACAAGAAGCCTTCAGCACGTAGGGCCTGGTAGCCCGTGAGAAGAGAGCTGCCGTGAGCTTTGCAGTAAGACAGGAAGTAACTCATGGTGCCCGAGGCGGGAAGCTGGAATGGAGCCAGCCCGGTGCGGCTGGAGGCATCCCGCAGCACCGACCCCCCTCCTCCGCTGTCCAGCAGCAGAGCCCCCTAGCAAAGGCCGATTTTCGCCCGCTCTGCTTAAAATTTAGGGTTTCTTCATCCAGATCTCGCAGTTGTTCTGTGCCCGTCTCAAACAACGAATGATCTAGAGACAGTTTCCAGAAGTCTCTAGTAGAAGAAGTTGTGAATTTCAGAGCCTTCTCGGTACTGCTAGGCTTGCATTCAGCTGCTGCTGCTGCATGGCAGCGCGTTACCCAAAGCCCCCTCCCCTACACAATTTGGGGAGCCCACACATGCACGCCAGGGGCGGCGGTGGCCGCGCACCATCACCTGAAGAGGTCGATCTGACAGTGCACCAGCTAGGGTACCTGATCTCCAACAGGGCAAGTGCGTGGATGTGGCCCTATTGTGGGGGCCTCGGGAGTGCAGGATGGTGGCTCTGAATTCCCGGCCATGGAGCAGAAGGACCTGTTCTGTGGACATCCGTGCAGTCCGAAGACAACTGGCTAGGGGGCTGGGGGTGAGCTTGTTCTGAGAGGAGGATCAGATCAAACCCTGTGGCACTGGGGGGAGCGCAGGTCAGCCTAGACGTTTGGGAGCGTGATTGCGCGCTGCACATAACATGCCGGTAGCTCACAGGGACAGGAATAGTGCTCGCCTTGGCTCACTGGCGAGCGGCTACCCGCCCCGCCCTGCGCCTCAGCTGCTGGCTGCTAATCAGGAGCCCGGCTGGAAACTTCCTGAGCCAGGGCACTGACTTCTGCGACCCGAATGGCCTTTAGTCACCGCGGGGAGCCCGAGGGTCCCCTCGAACACTGGAGTTGTGTGAGGAGAGCTCACGAAGGGCCCGAGTCCCTTGGGACTCTCGGCCTGGAGGTGTGCTTGGTTGAGCTGGAGGACTGGAGACCTCCTGTTGCCCCAATGACTTAAAGAAGCTCCAGGCTCAACTTTTGGCTTTAAATATGTCCTAATTAGTAGGGAGCAAGCGGGATTAAGCGGCGACTTTGTGCTCTGACACCTAAGCGGAGGCCTCAGCTCAGAGAACAGAGTTAAATCAGAGGGAACCCAAGCTCTGGGTCAGATGTGTATGCCCCTCACCTGCGCTCACCCATGTGAGATTCAGGGGCATGTGCCTTTCCTAAAGCAGGTGGAGTCTCCCAAGCTGCCTTGTTTCACATTCATTCCACAGAATTTGCTCCCTTCCCCCCACCCCACCCCCATCTCTGCCTTCGGACCCTAGAGGAGATCTCTTTGGTATTCTTGTGGAACCCATCTCTTTGCAACACGGAGGAAGAAGTTGCAACTAACTTGAGTTGTTTGTCTTTGAGTGGCAACGCCTCAAAAAAAAATCTAGTTTTCTCTGGTTTTCTGGGCTGTGGTCTAACGACTGGCTGGTGCATCCTCAATGTCATGACAAGATAATGGGCAACATAGTGACAAAACTCCGGAGAGCTGTCCTTTCTAGGGCCCCTCCTCACAAAGTTCTTTTTCTAAGAAACACCCAGTGTCGAAATGTGACTGTCCATCACCCGCATCCTGCTCTTACACTACAAACTCATCAAGTGCTCTTTCTTGCCAATTTGGAGGCTTCTGTTTCGTTTTGCTTTCAGCTACTGTTCCTTTGCCCACCTTTCTAGAGCAACTCCGCCCCCTAGCAGTCTGTTCTAGATGAGTCTTTCAGACAAAGTTGTATTTCATAGAAGTCTTGTTTCCTACTTGGTCAGCCATCAGTACTTATAAAGTATCCGATTACATGCAATTCTTTAATTACATAAAATATTAGTCAAAATTCTATGGGGCTGAAGAGATAGTTCGGCAGTTAAGAGTACTTGCTGCTTGCTCTTGCAGTGGTCACGGGTCCACTTCCCAGAACCCACATGGTGGCTCACATCCACTTGTAAGTCCAGTTGCAGAGAATCCAACACCCTCTTCTGTCCTCGGTGCAGGCACACAAGTGGTACAAAGACATGCATCCAGGAAAAAACACTCATACATCTAAAATAAAAATAAACCTTTTAAAAAGTGATTCTGCTGCCAAAGATAGAATTGAGTTCTAACTTAAATTACCAAATTATAGAGTGTAGGTAGGGGCGGGGGTTGTACTCTAAAAATGTTCCAACTAAAATTCCTAACATTAGCAGCATAAATGATTCCAGGGAGAGTGTTGTTCCTATGGAGATGGAAGACACTCTTAAAATGCTTGGCTCCGAAGGGAAACATAAACCGGGTGTGGCATCATATGCCTTTAGTCTCACCCAACACTCAGGAGGCAGAGGCAGGTGGATATCTGAGTTTGAGGCCAGCCTGGTCAACAGAGCAAGTTCCAGGCCAGCCGATGCTGCACAGTGAGACCTGTCTCAAAAAAAGAAAACAAAAACAAAAAAAAAACTCTCTTAAAAGTTAACTATTGCTACAATTCGTTTTACACAATTCTCCATTTTAAATCTAAATGCCCTTCACTCAACATAATTAAATTTTGCTAGAAGGAATTTGAGGGCTTATTAAGCCAAACCTTGGCCCAGTCCCCCAAAAATCACATTTTTCTGCTTTATACAAATATGCCAAATGAGCTCCAGACAGAGTATGGTTTGTCTGAATGCCTTGAATATTGAGTTCTAGAGTTTGGCCAGGAATCCAGGGTTCTTTTCCTACTATATATTATGTGACCACATGTATAATAAAAATCAAATCGTGCAACACACTTTATTTCAAAGGTGATAAAGTGCCATTTTAGTAATTTAAGAAGACTTGCGTGTGGTTTTTTGAACAGCACCTTGTTCACACCTGTATTAATTCACATCCATCAGAGCTACCCATCACTGTACATTTGTATTCAAGATGTCACATTGCAAGGCAAAGATGGTTGTGGAAAAATCTGAAACTCTTAACATCAAAAGAATGTGTTTACCGCTGGCTCAATGTGACATACTTTGCCAGTGCCAAAGTGATGGCGTGTGTTAACTGAAGACATTTTTACATTGTGTGTGCTTGTGAGACCTTGTTTAGAAAATGTAACTGTCAACCCAAGAACATCATTGTCATTTGAGTAATGGTTATGTAGTGTTAGTATTTTTATTTCTGTGCAATATTAAATAATATTAAATAAACAATTTAGTCTCTGTGTTTAAACTGTGGTAGATGTGTGTCTTAAATTGATATCTTGGTCCATTCCTTAAACAAAAGAAAGTCATTGTTCATAGTTCTAGATGCTGGAAGTCAACATTCAAGGCACTAGCACACTCAGTGTTTCGTGAAGACTCTCTACTGTGTAAAGACGGTGCCTTCTTGCTGTGTCTTACATGGCAGAAAGACAGCGGGCATTAATCCTATCACCAAGGCAGAACCCAGTGACCTACTCCCCAGAGACCAACATGCTCAAAGGTCTTACACTGGCTATTAACTTTCCACATGTGAAGTCGGGGAGGACACATATATTCTGACAAAACAATAGGGTTTCCCAGAAACCCGCCTTGTAATCCAGCAGTGCTGAGTGGCTCTGATGGGATGTCCATGTGGTCATTCTGTTGGAAATGATTCTGATGGGATGTCCATGTGGTCATTCTGTTGGAAATGATCTCCTTATGGGTTGTCCTCCCCCTACTAGATCCTCAACTCTTCAGAGCAGGGGCTGGGTCTGCAGCCCTTGTCTTGGTCATTGCCACAAGCAGTGTTGTGTTAAACAGATGAACTAATGAAGGAGAAAGCCTTGTGTTTCACCTTTTTACATAGCTGGGGTAAGACACATACAAGTAAGGCCATAAGAAGCAAAAGGATGGCCATGTGTGACTCTAACTGTGGAGTCTGGGTGGACTCGACCCTTCTGAAAAGGAATTAATACCTTGTCAACCATCTAATGCTACTGTTACTCCAGTTCTTTAACAAGACCACACCTCCGTGGCTCTCACATGCATGATTGCCCACCCAACTCAGGCACCAGGTGCCCTAAAGACACTAGCAGTAGCCCGTGATCCATCTGGTGTGGTTGAGCTTCTCCTCACCCCAGTATGCCCGTTGGAACTTTAGTATCTTCTCTGAACCCTTCAGCAAGAGTCAGGCCTGTGAACCGCTGTTGTCGATCCCCTCCACCTACCCTCATCTCTGTAAGAAAGCATAGAACTAAATCTCTTACAAGCAGCCTTCTCAACCCCACGTCCAAGCTGCAGTACTACTTACCCGGAGCCCTCTACCTGCCCTGAGTAGACCTGTTAGAACAAAATCTCAGCCTGTAAAGTGTTGGAAACACACGCATGAGAACCCAAGTTTAGGGCCTGTTGAATTGTTCCTGAAGTCATAGTGATGGGAATGTCACAACAAGAGGATCACTTGAGCTCACTAACTGGCTAGTCTTTCTGAATTGGTGAGCCCCGGGTTCAGTGAGAGACCCTGTCTCTAAAAATTATGTGAGAGCAATCAAGAGAACAACTTGACATCACCCTCTGGCCTCCACGCACACATGTGCACATACATACCTGCGTGAACACATGCCCACACCACACACCAAAAAAATGTTATAGAAATTGTGATTTTTGGTAGCAAATTTCAGATATAATTAAGGTATTTTTATAATGAATGTATAAAACACCATCCATTTCATCCATATAAAGGTTACCAAAGGCAGGGCGTCTCTTTCTCATCTGCCATCACTGGTTCCTTTCAATCCAAATATCTTCCTTCCAGCACATGGTTTCTGGCAACCTCTATGGAAAGCCTATTATTAGAAATTGACACATTATGTTTCTTGTGAAAAGACAATAACAAGCAGAAACACATGCAATAGAAAGAAAAAGTACTCCCCCATCGCCATCACCTTTTTTTCTGAGACTATTTGTGTACCTATGGAATACATTTTATCTTTGTGATACGCAATTTCAGAAAAAAAAGGTGTGTGTGTGTGTGTGTGTGTGTGTGTGTGTGTGTGTGTGTCTGAGAGAAACAAAACAAAGACAGAGACAGAATCATGAGTGATGATGTCATTCTAGCCCGGCTTAAGAGTCCTGGGCTCCAGCTTCACTATGATCCACGTGGCTGTAAACCAAGTGTCTTAAATTTTGTGAGCATCATTTTATTGTTCTTAAAAGGATAATGACTCAGCATTCGCACCATCATTAAAATAAAAGAGAACTAAGTGTGGAGGGAGTGTCTGGGAGTACGGGTGTTTCTGGGGGTCTGGCATAAGAAATGGGTTTCTTCTCCTCTCCACCCCTTAAGTAAAGGCTTATGAAAAAACTCACAGTACCAGGGCTGGGGAGATGGCTCAGAGGTTAAAAACACTTGCTGCTCTTTCAGAGGACCACAGTTCAATTCCTACCACCCATATGGCAGCTAACAACCATCTGTATCTCCGCTTGCACTGGCCCTGATGTCCTCTCCTGGCTCCTTTGGGCCCTGCATGCACTTGGTGCACAGATGTAGGAAGTATATCTGTTACGTACAGGCAAGTCCTGTGTCACAATTAGGGTTTCTATGGCTGTGAAATGACACCATGACCATGGTAAATAAAGGAAAACATTTACCTGGGGTGGCTTGCTTACAGTTCAGCAGTTCAATTCACTATCATCAGGGTGGGACATGGTAACATGCAGGCAGACATGGTGCTGGAGGAGCTGAGGATCCTACATCTTGCAGGCAACAGGAAGTCAACTGAATATCACACTGAGAGAAGCTTGAGCAAGAGACCTCAAAGTCCACAGCCACAGTGACAATCTTCCTTCAGCAAGACCACATATTCTAATAGTACCACTCCCTTTGTGGGCCATTTTCTTTCAAACCACCACATGCCAGTACCTAAAAATAAATACATCTTTTAAAAAGAAGAAATAAAGAAAGCTATCTCACAGTACTGTATCAAAGAATGCGATAAAGTAGTGGTCCTCCTACACCATTGCATAAGAACAGTGAATAAACAGACCTTTTAAGACATGAGAGATGGCTCAGAAGTAAGAACACTTACTGATCTTATGGAAGATCCGGGTTTGACTCCCATACCAACATAGTAGCTCTCAACCATCTGTAACTCCAGTTCCAAGGGATCTGAAATCTTCTGACCTCCTTGGATACTGCACACTTGTGGTACATAGACAGGCAGGCAGGCAAAACACCCATAGGCATAAAATAAAAATAAATCAATCTTTTGAAAGAAAGAAACAGTCATTCTCAGCTCAACCTCAAGCTTGTTAAATTAGGAACTCTAGGACTAAGGCTTGTGTTCTGTTCTAACAAGCCCTCCCCACAATGTCTATGATGTCCTGAGTTTACTATTCTAAAGAATAACTTCTGGGTTTTGATATCAATGTTTTCCCCCAAACAGGGTTACATCCATCCATTTTTCTCTTGCCAACAACACAATATCATGCTTCACAATGGGGTTTAATGTGTGATAGCTGATGGGGGACAACCAAATCACAGCAAGAAGAAAAGCCAGTGGTGAGAGACCCAAAGGAGAAAGGCAACTTCTGCTCCATGTCACACAGCTTAAAAAAATAGGAGCTTGTATTTTCTTTCCTTTATTATCCTCACTAGATGACAAAGTTGGTGATGGCTTACTGATGCAGGAGATTATGGCCTGCTACCCCACGCATAAACTAAAGTAAAAAGCAGTTGATTGAATCCTCAATTTAAAGTTGGCTGTAGTCCTCATTTCTTATCCAGATGCCCTATTTTCAGAAGCTCTTGGATGAATCATTAAATATTCAAAGAAGTCAACCAAAGGATATAGGGTCTGGAACAATTCCTCTTCCTATAGGGAACAGGTGAAAGGGCTGGGCTACAGGATTTGGGCTAAGAAGAAGTCAATAATCACAATTTTCAATTTTCTGAAGAGCCGAGAGGAAAGCAGAGATAGTCTCCTGGCCAGAGTGCAGAATTGGCAATTGGAAGTTACAAAAAAAAAAATATCACCACCACATCTCTATAGAATCTAATGCCAATTTAGAATATTGAAGCAAAGTGTACAAGTAGGAAACATAGACAGTGCTAGGTCATAAGGTGGGTTTTATGAAGCTTGAAGAAGGTAAAGAACATCTACAGAAGTACACAATTTAGATTAATAAATCTTTCCGACAGGGGGAGCTGTCTGGGAACTCTCCAATCCCAGAGGTTTCCTTGTGTCCCCTCGTGAGCAGAAGGCCCCCTTGCTACACGAACCTTGTTTGTGCATTTATGAAAAACGCAGAAGGGCCTAGAAATCTGCTCTCCCGGAAACCACCCTCAGCTCTAGTAGGGAGGATTGTGGTCAGTATGCAGACATGACAGTTCCCTGTGTAAGTGACTCCTACAATTTCCAGAGCTAACCTGCTGGACTGACCCACAGTTACCTTCTGTGGGAACATGCTTGCTGCCACATGCTTCTGGTTCCTGCCTTTACTCGCCTGCTCGTACCTACCTCTTCTGGGACCAGGTTCTACTAAATCCCTTTCTCAGAAAGTCTTATGCCAGGAAAGATACACACCATTGCAAAACCCCACCCAAGATACACTGAAATTTTGGAGAAGGTCAAGGCAAAGATCTGGCATCCCCAGCCAGATCAGCCCTAGAGATACTGTGGATGGTGATTTGAATAAAAAAAAATGGCCCCCCGATGGGCCTATAGGGAGTGGCACGATTGGGAGGTGTGACCTTGTTGGAGTAGGTGTGGCCTTGTTGGAGAAGTGTGGTTCAGTCCCTGTCTGCTATCTGTGGATCAATATATAAAATTCTCAGCTCCTCCACCAGCCCCATGCCTGCCTAGATGCCACCATGCTTTCCTTCATAATAATGGACTAAGCCTCTGAACTGAAAGCAAGCCCCAATTAAATGTTTCCCTTTATAAGAGTTGCCATGGGGATGGTATCTCTTCACAACAACAGAAACCCTAACTGCACTATGTGTGCAGGTATATGGATCTAATGGCATACCTGCACCTGAGAGTCAAGACAGCATCACACTAAAAGGGCATCTCTTCCTCCCCCCCACCCATCCAGTCTTTCAGTGCAATTCTGGAAGGCAAACTGAGCTCCGGGGTAGTTGCAGACATACATGCCACTATTTTTCTCTTAAGACTTGTCTTCAGGTACCAACTACATGGTTTACTTAAAGTCTTTTTTCTATTGGATTGATTCATGCTATGTCAATAAAATAAACAACTCTCACCTCGAAGAGATAGTAGAGATGGTTTCATATGGGGCCAAATCTGAATGACTGTAGCCCAGGACAGAGATTTAGGTTTCCTGAACTTCCAATGAACAAAGAAAGTGATAGAACACCCAATACATTGATGGCTATATCAGGTAGGTAAATGGGTTAAAGTAAAAAAAGAAAAATTCTACTCTAGGCCTTAGATGCTCTCTGGTAGCATTCTTGTCCCTTTGGTTGGTGCAAAATGGGGTTCTGTTCACACATTCCGAAGGATTTACCTAAAAACATTACAGAGGATGGCAATAAATGGCTGTTAAGGGGACTAAAGATGTCCCAAGATAATTTGGCTATGGCTTTGAAACACTCTGACTTCTCTACATCATTGAAGTTCTAATCAATCAATCAACTTTTGTAGTCACAACTACTTGCCAGGAATTCTGGTTCATGGTTGTTACCATTTCTCCCTAGCTCCACCCCAGGCCAGGAGCGTCCTGCTTTTGTTATACAACCCTAGCTTCTCGTCATTCCTCACGAGGCTTAAGCTAGCTGACTCAGTTGCTTTCTTCTAGTGGTTTCCACTCCATCTTTCATGAGATGGCTCATGTCCTTTTTTTCACTCCACAAAAGCCCTTCCCTCAAATTCTACCTTCATGTGTGTTCAAGTACACCACTGAGCTTCACACTTGGCTTGGTTTCCCAGGGGTCAGTAGTTTACGACTTTAATAACATTCGTAATCAGACATACAAGGGAGATGGGAACACCAGAATCCAAAGAGCTAGCTTAGAAGTAGCTTCCAGGGCCCTGTTCTCCCCAACTAGATCAGAAAACCTAGGCCCAATGCAAGGGGGGATGGCTGCCCTTTTAACAAGGTTTCCAAGGAGTTTTCATTCGCTTCCAAAGTAGTCCTGCTGGCAGCGGGTCAGCTAGCCACCAGGAATAGCACCCGGACTTTTTCAGAGGGGCAGATCTGCAGCTATTCACAGAGCTACTGAAACTCTGGAGGTGTTTCTCATGTTTTAACACACCTCCCAAGAAATTCCCATGACTGATAACGTTCTTTTTTTTTATTAAAATTTATTTATTATGTATACATATTGTGTCTGCGTGTATGCCTGCAGGCCAGAAGAGGGCACCAGACCTCATTACGGATGGTTGTAAGGCACTACGTGGTTGCTGGGAATTGAACTCAGGACCTTTGGAAGAGCAGGCAATGTTCTTAACCACTGAGCCATCTCTCCAGCCCACTGATAACGTTCTAAAGTTCAAGTACACTTACATAGAATGTAAATTTATCCATTCAGCTAGATGTAGAGGTGCAGAGGGGAGGATAAGGACTTTAAGGCCAGCATGAGCTACATGGCCAGCTTGAGGCCAGCCTTGGCTACATAAGACTCTGATCCCAAAACAAGGACAAACAAATTCATTCATTCAAAATATATCTATTGAGTTCTTTGTATATTTTGGAGATCAGACCTCTGTCTGATGTGTGGTTAGTGAAGATCTTTTCCCATTCTGTAGGCTGTCGTTTTGTCTTGTTGACCATGTCCTTTGCTTTACAGAAGCTTTTCAGTTTCAGGAGGTCCCATTTACTAACTGTTTCTCTCAGTGTCTGTGCTGCTGGGGTTATAGTTAGGAAGTGGTCTTCTGTGCCAATGCATTCAAGTGTACTTCTGACTTTCCTTTCTATAAGGTTCAGTGTGGCTGGCTTTATGTTGAGGTCTTTGATCCATTTGGACTTGAGTTTTGTGCATAGTGATAGATATGGGTCTATTTTCATTCTTCTACATGTTGATATCCAGTTATGCCAGCACCATTTTTAAATATGCTTTCTTTTTTCCATTTGATATTTTTTGCTTCTTTGTCAAAAATCAGGTGTTCAAAGGTTTGTAGATTAATATCCGGGTCTTCGATTTGGTTCCATTGGTCCTCCTGTCTGTTTTTATGCCAATACCAGGTTGATGAACCACTTTCTAAATTAGTGGTTTATCCTCTCCAGAGGCAATGAATTTGTGCAGTTGTCCTGGCCTTGCCTCTTGCTCTTCTCTTCTTCTCCACTGACTACTGCCATCCTCTCTCTAAGACCACTTCCAGAAACCCCAAATACATACCATTTTGTACCATTCTGTTATTTACAACTCTTCAGCTTCCTTTTTCCAAAACAGATTTGTCTGACCAAGCCTAATGGAGTGTGTGTGTGTGTGTGTGTGTGTGTACACATATATATGTATATATTACTATACATATATACATGTATATAGTATAGTAAAAAGGTAGCATTTTAACCATGCCAAATGGACAAGCCAGTAGTAATAAGTACATATGTCCTTCTGCAAATTGTTATCATCAACTAAAACTATATTCATTTAAAATCTCCATGCCCCTTCTCCCCAGCCAGACAAAAGCATCATTCTGCATTCTGCCTCTATTAATTTGACTGTTCCTGACATCTCATGTAAATGACTCATAAGATAGCATGACTTTTGTGTCTGGTTTATTCCACATAACAATGTTTTCAAAATTTATCCACATTGTAGCATATATCAACAATTAAACTTTTTATTTTTTCTGATTCTGAATAATATTCTATTTGATGCACAGACTGCATTGCCTGTTTAGTGTAAACAAGGCCCTGGATTTAATCCTCAGCACGAAAAATCAACTAATGATGTACATCTGTCTCTTGGCAATAGCATTGTCTACAGCATTTTGCCTGTTTTGGACAATGCTGCTGAGAATATTGGAGCACAAATGTCTGTTCCAGTCTCTGGTTTTGGTTTTCTGCGTATACCTAGAAATGGAACTGGTACATCCTATGACAATTCAATACCTTTGTCCACATTGCTTGGCTTATTGTGGTTGAGGTATAAAATTCTTAATATTGTCTGGATGTTGATTCCTTGTTAGAGGTGTGATTAACAAATATTTTACATTGTGTTGCCCTTGTACTTTATTGATGGCATCCTTCAGTGTATACAACTTTTGTTTTGATAAAATTCAACTTATCTGTTTTGCTTTTTTGTTTTATTTTTTTGTTTTGTTTTGTTTTTTGTTTTTTTCAAGACAAGGTTTCTCTGTGTATCAATCCAGGCTGTCCTGGAACTAGCTTTGTAGACCAGACTGGCCTGAAACTCACTGAAATTCAGCTGCCTCATCCTCCCAAGTGCTGGAATTAAAGGTGTGTGCCACCACTACCTGGCATCTGTTTTTCTTATATGTTGGGCTTTTGGTATCATACATAAGAAACCACTGATAGGGCTGGAGAGATGGCTCAGAGGTTAAGAACATTGCCTGCTCTTCTAAATTCCTGAGTTCAATTCCCAGCAACCACATGGTGGCTCACAACCATCTGTAATGGGGTCTAGTGTCCTCTTCTGGCCTATGGGCATACACACAAACAGAATATTGTATACATAATAAATAAATATTAAAAAAGAAATCGCTGATAAATCTAAGATCATAAAACTTTTCTCCCATCTTTTCTAATAAAACTTTTTATACATGTAAGTAAATATATGTACTTAGCCTATTTTGAGATAACAGTGGTAGAAAGTGTCCAACTTTATTCTTTGACATGTGAGTTACAAATGTTTTTGAAAATATTGTCCTTTGTTTATTAGTTTTGACACACTTATCAATCATAATTTGATGCAAATTAAAACTACATTAATATTCCATTTTATCCCCAGGCTGAATAGCAGTCATTAAGCAAACAAATAACAAGTGTTGGCAAAGAATGTGGAGAAAGGAAAAAATTTACAGAATTCTGATGGGAAGGTGAACTAGTCAAATCACAGTAGAAGTCAGTGTATGGGAGTTCTCAGAAACTAAAAACAGTTTCCATAAAAAAAACTTCCATATGGCCCGTTGTACAACTACTGGATATTTACCTTGGACTCCACGTCAACATAGCCCACAGATGTTTACACATCAGTCTTTATTGAAGCACTATTCACAAAAGCTAACTTACAGAACCAGCTTCATCATGTAGTCTGCAAAATTCTGATAAATGTTAATGCTTACAATGTACTTCTGCATTGAATGCCTTGCTTTCACAATCATACCCAGAGAATCGTTTGGTACTATGAGGAATAAACAAGCCTCCATCCATAGCTCCATTCAGAGCCCCCAAAACATTTTTTGCCAGTTGTAGTTCAGGCAAGACCCATATCCACATAGCAAGTGAACGCCCCAGGCTGCCCATCAATGCTTCCCGTACTGTATTCATCTCCTGTCAACTCCATTTGGCCTTCACTGATCTTGTCCACAGCAAACTTATTGAGAAGCCTGCAAGCCAGCAGCAGGCCGGTACAATAGGCTGCAGAATAGTTTGTCAGGCCAGCTTTCACATCGTATTTTGGCAGTTCGTGTGCATACGCTGAGCAGACTATCGTATCCCTTCCATACGGGCATACGCAATCTGGCAGATGACGTCTCTGTTAGTTACGCCAACCATCATTCTGTATTGGGGTGTGCTTTATTTATTTTTGTCTGCGATCACCAATTGTTTCTGAGCATAGTGGTCATTTTCCCCTTTTGCTGCCTTCTAAATTTCATTTGGTATCTCTTAAAGTAGGCCTTCTTCTTGATAGCTTTCACAGACCCCCATCCTGAGCAACAGAAACCCGCAATAGCAGCTCCAAGCAGACCTGCAGGCCTGGTAGGGCTAGGCGGAAAAAGCCATAACGTTATCTTTAAGGTCACTTTTTTGTGCTTCCGTTGCATTGGAATGTTCAGGTCTTGCTGTAGCAGGATAGCTGGGTTCTGGTGGTGCCATATTGCCCTTTCTACTATTGGTTGTGTTCTTACACTGGCATTTAGGCGTCTGGATTTGGGATGGTTATAGGTCTAGGTGTTGATTCCTGTTTTTGTCTTTGTTGGGTGGCTGTTTTGTTCCTTGGTCTTCCGACATAAATGACCAAGGATTCTAGTTAGTAATGAGTCTTCAGGTTCAGTGGGGTCTATCCACTGGGGTTTTGAGTCCCTAGATACGGCCTGGCCTTCAGTAGAGCCTTTTGAAATAGTTGGCCATAATATGGAGTCCAGGGCAGGGGGTTCAGTCTGGGGCTGTTGGGCATATTTATAAGGAGTGTTAACAGGCAGTGGGCAATGTCTTACCTGGGATCCCTAGGACCAGCCTGGTCTCCGGTGAAGCTGCCTGGGCTATGGACCAGAGTGTGGAGCCCAGGACTGGGGGCACCATCTGGGGTGTTGGTGAGCTTTAAGTAGTAGGTGATGTCTTACCTTGGGTTCCTAAATCCAACCTGGCCTCCAGTAAAGCCTAAATCTTCCTCCAAAGTTGTAAGACAGAATATGGAGTCTGGGGAGGGGTGCATGTCTTTTTTTGTTTGTTTATTTTTTTTTATGAGACAGGATTTCACTGTAGCTTTGGAGCCTGTCCTGGAACTAACTCTTATAGACTAGGCTGGCCTCGAACATACAGAGATCTGCCTGCCTCTGCCTCTGAGAGCTGGGATTAAAGGCGTACGCCACCACCACCCAGCTGCATGTCTTTTTTTTTTTAAGATAATGCTGAGTGTTGTTTAGAATG
The DNA here is from genome assembly GCF_000317375.1 of Microtus ochrogaster. Taxonomy (NCBI): domain Eukaryota; kingdom Metazoa; phylum Chordata; class Mammalia; order Rodentia; family Cricetidae; genus Microtus; species Microtus ochrogaster. Next base: position 51,756,683 of record NC_022026.1, read on the forward strand.
CATCCAATCCTGTGTTTATAGTATTGAAACAAATCAGAAGAATGAAACACACACAGTTACGAGATTTGCGACTTGAGGACAATCTCTTTGATTAGACTTTTGGAGAAGATCGCTAACCATATTTGTGAGCAATTAGCATGGGATGTGCTGGCAAAAGAAAGTTCTTCCGTCATCCTGAGCCCTGGAACTTCTCCATTCCCAGCTTAACTTATGTTACTCATCAGGAGAAAATGCCAGTCTGCTCATAATTGTAAGCAAGCTGTGTTAGAAGGAAACATGGCAAAACACAGAATTGATCATACGTGAACACCATTTACTTCCTGCTAAGAATAACTGTATCTGTAAGACTAACTTCTAAAAAGTTAACTTTCCTGACCGTGGGGTAAAGGGATGAAGACACACCTGACTAGTGGCCCATAGGACATGGTCCAATAAAAGTGGCATCAGTCGAGAGAACATTAAGCAGACAAGTAATAAAGTATATGTAATCCTCCCAAAGTAGAGTTTGTCCCACTACTTATGGTGACCGGCTTCCCAGTAAAGAGGGCACAGCCTTTCCATGCCCACCATGGTCTTGATAAGGCAGTTCCAGGGTCAGAAGTCCTTGAACAGTTATAGCTCCATGGCACATAGTGGAAACTTCATAGCTGGACATGTGACCTGTTAAAGAGGGGTAACCAGCAGACCCAGTAACTAGTAATAGCCACTTGTGCATTCGTTGAACTACTGTTAACTATGAAACTGGATCATTTTCCCAAAGGTCCCCAAAGCATGGAGGAAATCATTGCCAGAGCCCTGAGATGCATTTTACAGCACTGGTTTAATGCAGAGCCTGAGTTGCTCAAAACTGCTAATTTTCTGGGTTTCTGTAACAAATTTCTATCACCAAATAGGAAGTTCGAGTTAGTACTCTGTTTGGGAAGTCACCGAGCACTCTGTGCAGACTTAAGATTCCACCCCCCCAAGATTTTGCCCAAGTAACAGCTAATCCAATTTTTTTCTTTGCAATTGCGGCTAGAAACTTAGCAAACCTAGCAGAAGACTGGTTTCTGAGGCTTGTCCCTGCTCTTTGGTACCCTCTCCAGGCAGTATATCATGTTTTCAAAGTTCTTTAGTGATTAGTTACAAGAACACAATTCCCAGACCACAGCCTTTGATCTACTATCATAAATCGGCCATGCTTTTGATATGAGTGCTGGGATTTTTTACAAAATAATTCTCTTTGTTGGATGCATTCCATTTTTTTCAATTGATTTACTCCTTCATGGCGAAACAATGTATCCACCCATAAATATGCATAAGGACTTCTTTATTGAGACCATTAGGCTCTAAGAACCTCTCGTGATGAAATCCTTAGCCCCGCTCTCAGCGGTCTTCCCAAAGTAGAACAGAATGTCTTTCCTCTTCTCCAAAGAATTCCTTTTATGATAAGCTTAACATTTCTTCAGACAAAATGCTACAATTGCCAGAAACTTCCAAGCTGACATTTATTTAGTTTTTACAAGAGGAATATTTAGAATTTACACAAGGCTTACATCCGAACAGCTTCAGCTTCTGTAGGTATAAACCTCAAAGGGCAGCTCAAAAACCCCAAACTTCAAGGCCCTGCATTTGCACATGTCGGTAGAAGAGTGTCCGCATGACTGGCTCTCCATCAATATTCTAGGAGTCTCACCCCATGTGGCCACCTGCTTACCAGGAGACACTTTCAGCAGGCAGGTGTTTCTTCAGTGACAAGTGACACTTACCAGTAGTCAATTATCTACATCTCTGCCCCGTCAAAATTTCGCACAGCCTCCTGCAGGAATTAGCAGGAGTAATCCCAGAGAGGCTGTGGCGTGAGCTGCTTCTTAATCTTTCTATCGTGCTGAGGATTTAAAAGGACGCATGACCCTGCCTCTGTCCTGCACTTCACAATTGCTCTTCCAGTGAAGAGACCCAAGGTTCCCATGTCTCCAGGAACATAGCAAACTCATTTTGAAAATCAAAAGCCTGAAAAGCTGGGTCAGCAAGATGGCTCGGTCAGTCAGTATGCTTGGCACAAAGCCTGATGACCTGAGTTTGATTCCTGGGACCCAGAGAATGAAAGGAGAGAAGTGACGCCTACAAGCTGTCTTCTGACCTCCATGTGCACGCTGTAGCCCAGGCATATATAGATGGATAGACAGGGGAGTAAATAAATGTGAAAATAAAATAAATAAAATCTAAGCAAAAATGGAGACTGTATAGTATTGAAATTAAGTCTGTTTACTTGAGGGGACAAAATAACCATATAATAGTATAAGTGTGGAAACATTGCATTTACAAAACTGACAACTTACAGAAGTATAAATATCTTAGCAATTTGATCACATGAGTAAGAATAAAAATTGACCACATTTGCACATCCAGAATATACTATTAAAAGTGGTGTATTTCCAGGATAATTTCAATACTCGTATTTCTCTCTCTTCCTCCATTTCTCCCTCATTCCTTTCTCCTTTCTCTCATTAATTTTTGAAAGCATAATTTTTCTAATTTGGGTTACTTTGTCAATGTAATGCATCGCCGTTGATGTTTATTTCTTTAGTTAGCATATGATGTAGTTGGTTTTATTAAGACATCTTCACACATAGATACACGCACACAGATATCATTATACGATGTTTTTATTCTGCCTGTTCTCCTCCATTTCCTCTCCACCTTCTTGCTGGTTCCCAAAAGAGTTCTCCCTTCTGTTTTCATTACTTACATTCCATTACCATCTCTTGTGCCTTTGTTCCCATCCCCCTATTCATGCCTTCTTCTCCCAGACTCCTGTCTACTTTCAATATGTGCTTATTTTGAGGAATTCAAATAGTTTAGGAAATTACAAAGATAAGAAAATTGGCAGTCACCCACAGAACACCAACCAGAAACCATTATCAAATATTAAGGGAGTTCTAGAAAATTGCCTAGACCTATGAAATAAAAGTGGATGAACAGATGGAAACAGGCATGAAGATGTTTAAGAACCATTTTAATTAGTTTTTTGTATTAATATACAAAATAATAGATTTCACTATGTGCTCCTCATAAAAAGAACTTGGAAGTATTTTTTCAAGTCTGTAAAGAATTGTGTTGGAATTTTAATGGAAATTGCATTGCATGTATAGATTGCTTTTTTTTTTTTTGATTTTGAGACAGGGTTTCTCTGTAGCTTTGGTGGCTGTCCGGAACTAGCTCTGTAGACCAGGCTGGCCTCGAACTCCCAGAGATCCGCCTGCCTCTGCCTCCCGAGTGCTGGAATTAAAGGCGTGCGCCACCACTGCCCGGCTATAGATTGCTTTTGACAAGATTGCCATTTTTACTATGTTGATCCTACTGATCCATGAGCATGGGAGATCTTTCCATCTCCTGATATCTTCTCCAGTTTCTTTCTTCAAAGACTTCAAGTTTTTATCATATAAGTCTTTCACTTCCTTGGTTAAAGTTATCCCCAAGATATTTTATATTATTTGAGAATATTGTAAAAAGGTGTTGTTTCCCTGATTTCTTTCTCATTTTTTTGACATTTGTATACAGGAGGGCTAATGATTTTTTTAGTTAATCTTATATCTAGCCACTTCCTGAAAATGTTTAGCCTCTTTAGGAGCTTCCTGGTGGAATGCTTAGTCATTTGTATATATTACACTATCTGCAAATAATGATACTTTAATGGCTTCCTTTCCAGTTTGTGTCCCCTTGATCCACTTTTGCTGTCTTATTGCTTTAGATAGAAATTGAAGTACTGTGTTGAATAGATAGAGAGTGGACAATTTAGTCTGGTTCCTGATTTTAGTGGAATTGTTTTAAATTTCTCTCCACTTAATTTGATGTTGGCTATAGGCTTGTTGCAAATTGCCTTTATTATGTTTAGATATGTCCCTTGTTTTCCTATTTTCTCTAGGATTATTATCATGAATGGGGTATTATATTTTGTCAAAGGCTTTTTCTGCATCTAATGGAGATGATCATGTAGTGTTTGTCTTTTAGTTTATTTATATGGTGGTTTACATTGACTAATTTTCTTATATTGAACCATCCCTGCATCTCTGGCATGAATCCTACTTGATCATGTTGGATGATCATTTTGCTATTCTTAGGTTCATTTTGCAAATTTTCATGAAGGAGATTGGTCTGTAATTTTCTTTATTTGTTGAGTCTTTATGTGATTTGGATATCAGGGTATCTGTGACCTCAGAAAATGAAATTGGGCAATATTCCTTCTGTTTTCATTTTCTGGAAATATTTGAGGAGTATTGACATTAGCTCTCTTTGAAAGTTTGCTAGAATTCGGAGCTAAAGCTGTCTGGCCCTGAGCTTATTACTCTTCAATGCCTGAGATTCTCTCCCATCTCTTGTATTCTGTTGATGATCCTTGCATCGGAGGTTCCTGTTTGCATTCCTAGACTTTTCATTTCCAGAATTTCTTGTTTGCGTTTTCTCTATTGCTCCTATTTCCATTCCCAAATATTAAACAGTTTTATTATTTCCTACAACTGTTTGTTTTTCTGACATTCTTTAAGGGATTTATTCATTTCCCCACAGTTGTCTGTTTGTGTTTTCCTCGCTTTCATTGAGGGATTTATTCATGTCCTCCAATGGTTTGTGTTTTCCAGGATTTTGTTAAGAGATCCATTTCCTTCCTAAGGACCTATATCATCTTCATATAGTTGGTTTTAAGGTCCTTTTTTTTTGTGCTTCAGCTATATTGAAATATCCAGGGCTTGCTGTTGTAGAATAGCTGCCTTCTGGTGGTGCCATATTGCCCTGACTATTGTTGATTGTATGCTTACACTGGCATCTACACATATGCATTTGTGGTGATTGTAGGTCTAGGTGCTGACTTCCGGGTTTGTCTTTGTTGGATGGATGTTTTGTTTCTTGGTTTCTGCTTCCTCCCTGGATTTTCAGAGAGTGTGTTGGCTGTTTATCACCTGTTTTCTTACTTAGCGTGCTTGGCTAGTGTGGTCACAAGGAATGCTTGCTGGTGTGGGAGGCTGGCGGCAGAGAGCATCCTGGCAGAGATAGTCTATTGTAGCACTAGGAGTGTCCCCAAGGGTTGGATCTGTGGAAACAATGAGAACGGAGAAGTTCCTTGAGCAGCCCACCTGGTCTTCTGACAGATGTGCCTGTGGTTGAGCAAGGGGTGTCTGACAGAGTTGGGTGCTGGAACACAGCTACGAGAGGGGCGTGAAGGGATCAACAGGAGGCATGGACTTGGGAGTTGCAGTTGGTGTTCTGTTTCAGTGCTAGGGGTGATCCTGAGACCTGGGTCTGGGGCAGCAGAGAGCCACAGACATTTTAAAGATAAAAAGTCCTTAGAGTTGGAGGGATGACTCAGTAGTTAAGAATGCTTGCTGCTCTTTCAGAAGACTGAAATTTGACTCTCAACACCCACATTGGAGATCTTATAACAGTATGTAACTCCAGCTCCAGATGATCTGACACCCTCTGCTAACTTCCGAGGGCACCCACACAGAAGCACACACACACACACACACACACACACACACACACAATATATATATATATATATATATATATATATATATATATATATATATATATGCAAAAATAAAACTATTTTTAAAAATATTGGAACAATATACTGTGGAAAATATTTAAGCTGATTTAATGTCAGATTAGGTAGGCTTAAAGAAATATTTCCTAAAATAAAAGGAAAATCCATAGCCAAGAATAACAGTCATGCCTGTAAACCTGATTGATACTCAGAAGCCTGAAGCAGAAAGATAGCCATGAGTTTGAGGTTAACCTGATCCACATAGTAAGTTTCAGGGCAGCCTGGTCTAGAAAATAATACCCAAGCTCAAAATAAAACAAAAGAGAACAATCTATAATGATAAATGGGTTAACTCATCGGGAAAGAATTTGGATGCTAAATGTGAATTCACAACCTATAACATGTTTAATCAAGAAAAACTTGACAGTATTAAAAGTCTAGATGGATAGATATGAGGAAGCCTAACTTAACATCAGAGCAGCCATGACAGGCTGCAGGCTAGCAATACTGGGACTAGGCCTCACCCATACAATGTTCCTGAGTCCAGGAACCAATTAGAATTAACACAAACAAGTACCAGACGTTCCAAAATGTTAAGAATAGTTTACATAGGAAGCGATCTCCTGTGCCCATCTGTTGTAGGGTACTTCCCACTTTCTCTTCTATCAGGTTCAGTGTGTTC
>NC_022026.1:51764792-51844882 GCF_000317375.1 Microtus ochrogaster
TGGCTCTTCAAGCTGATGAGGGAGAGGGACTTGATCGGGGGAGGGGGAGGGAAATGGGAGGCGGTGGCGGGGAGGAGGCAGAAATCCTCAATAAATAAATAAATTTAAAAAAAAAGAAAAAAGAAAAAAAGAATAGTTTACATAACTTGTATATAGGTTGCCAATTTCCTTGCAGCATCAGTACCCATCCCTGTTCGACAAGACTCCTGTCGCCCCACTCCTGCCCAATTAGGAGTTCAACCGCCATCTGAATTCAGAATTTCCCTACCCCCATCCTTTACACCTTAAAACCCTGCCATAACTGAACTGAACTCAGGCCTCTCTGATCCAACCGCTGTGTCAGAACAGACAGAGGGTCCAAGTTTGAACTTACAATAAAAGCTCTTTGCTTTTGCTTATGAAATCAGACTTTTGGCGGTCTCTGGGATGTTTATGATGTGGGCATAACAAGATCTATAGTGTGGGGCAAATTTAAACTCCTGCCTCATCAACTTAATGGAATAAGTAAGAAAGAGCATCCAAGAAATGTAAATGCACTAGTGAGCTGCATGACCTAATGAATAATTGGATAATTCCTGTGAAACACATGGAATGTTAGCCAAAACAGATCAATGCACCAGGGCTTAAGTGAGTCCCAATAAACCGAAGACCAAAATCACACAGAGAGAAGTAAATCAGGCATCAGTAACTGCAATACAAGCAGAGTCAAAGTTTATAGTTGATGCAAAGCCTTTGGATCCCTGTTGATTCTTCTATAGGTCAAAAGGGAGCTGAAAAGAACTGAAGGACACATGAGGGTCATCATTTTTCCTGTCTTCAAAATAAGAGGATTCCTGCAATGGAACGCTAGGGAGGAAGAGGATGTTATCTCTGCCCTAAGAATCGTCCTCCAATATTGAACCCCCTAATTACCATTACCAAGTAACTTTTTCTATGTGTCACTATTTAAGGAAATTGAGAAGACAAATTGTGGATGCATTATCCTAAGGTAAGCATCTCCTACCCCCTGAAATATTTGAAAATGGCATGTAACTTGATTCAAATTTGCATCACATTTTCATTCGTTGTGTGTATTGTGGGCAAAGGGATGCGTGAGTGGAAGGCTGAAGACACTTGCAACCATCAGTTCTCATATGGGTCATGGTGGTCAAACTCACGCTGTCCGCATGATTTACCCATGAAACCATCTTACCAGCCCACGCTTCCAGTGCTTCTTATGTGAGGGACATTTGCATGAGGATTTAGGTGGAACTGGATTGGCTATGAGCTTGTAACTCTCCAGCTGAATGGTTGATATGGAGGGCTTCTGTATATTAGTCTGTCTGACAAATGCTTTAAATATTTTCATAACAAAAACTTTTTTAAAGAAAAAAAGAGGGAAAGCCAAGCATTGGTAACTATGGGGTTCACAAATATCTCTAAAACTATCCTGGGCTTAAGGCAAATGAAAAAGGAGAGGGAATTTTTTCCTTTTGCACACTTTGAAATGTAACCCTGGAGAAGATGGCTAGAAGGCCCTAGAAAGATGCCAGGTGGCTCAAGATGAAGATGCATGGTCACACTTATGAATGAAATTAGTTTCCAGTTGGCTTCAAAATTGATTTCAGTCTTAGAAGAAGCTCCATAAATAACTTGCATAGTGGAACTTTGTATAATAATCACTCATTTGACATTTTTCCTTTCCAGTTTTTATTTTTAAATGCATATAAAATTCCTCAGCCATGAGACTTTTTTTTTTCCTTCTCTGCATCTGGTACCCATGGTACGCAAAAGGCCAATTCTCTATTTTTAGCTTTTGTGGGTTTCAACATTACTTCTAGATTCAATGGATAAAAAAAAATGCTCATTGATATATGTTTAAAGGACAAGGTAATTTCATAAACTGGATGCTGAAACTCAATGGACTCGTGCAGAATTATGATGCTTTTGATAAGATATGATAATATCTTATTAACTACATAAACCACTGGAACATAATATGAACAGTGTTGATGCAGTAATAAAAAACATCAAACTAACAGAAGCTTGCCACCTGTATTTGTGAAATACTACATAAAGCTCAGTGGCTATATTAACACAGCTTTCTATTAATTCATGTCTTTGTTAATGTACATCAAGTCTCCATTAGGGGGCTAACCATTTTATTTTTCAAATTAATGGCCAATTCGTGAATACCTGTTATAACCTTCCTTGACCTTAAAAAATAGTAAGAATAGTAAAATTTTACCAATTAAAAAATTCCTGACTGTGGACTTTAACTTAGGAACAAAGCCTTCTCCAATATTTGCTGTCTACTCGTCCCAAATTGACCTCCACAGTAGCTTCCCTGGGAAGGACAAATCCTACATCATAGAAATCATGATCTAGAAGTTTCTGAAACTCATAAATATAGATGACAAGGTCCTTTGGGAATCTGTCTCCAGTGCCTCATCTCACTGTGACAGGAAGTTCTCTTCGCGAATCATTCTGCACGGATTGACTCCATCTGAACTTTACATAACCAGCTGGTGGACTGCTTCGTGGCTGCTATGAGCAATCCCCTGGCTCCAGTCGCCTTCAGCCTGTTAGATTAAGGGTGTCTGCACTTGGAATGATTGCAACTGGTGCTCCACCAGGAAACGTTTTCCTTTATACTTGTGCTTGACAATGTACGGCTGATGGTAACCTATAGCAGTCGGGTTAGTTAGAGACCCCGGCTCACTTCATTTCTGGTTTCAAGCTGTCCTTCTCTTACTACCATAAGTTTGGAATAATGGGTGAGTCTTCTTCAATGTTTCCTTGAAAAATTTTTCTCAGAATCATAAAAAAATCGCATAATTTTCCCCAAGCAATTCATTGCTATTTCAATATGTTGCTGAAAATGCACTAAGTGCAAATTTTTATATTGGTGAAATGTATATTCTATTATGTTAAATTTTTATATTGGTGAAATGTATATTCTATTATGTTAAATGGCAAGAATAACATGTTCTTAGACATATAAAAGACAATTTTCTCAATCATTAAAGTACTCTTAAGCCCATATATAATCATTTTCAAGGATTTTAATGGAATTGAAAACATTTAAAATACCAAATGCTTAAATGTACAGTAATCTATTATATGGATCGGGGTGGGTTGTATTTTTTATTTATTTATTAAAAATTTCTGCCTCCTCCCATCCCCCCGTTTCCCTCCCACTCCCCACACACTCCCACTCCCCCTCCCTCTCCAATCCTAAGAGCAGTCAGGGTGCCCTGCCCTGTGGGAAGTCCAAGGTCCTCCCTCCTCCATCCAGGTCTAGGAAGGTGAGCATACAAACAGACCAGGCTCCCAAAAAGCCAGTACATGCAGTAGAATCAAAACCCAGTGTCATTATCATTGGCTTCTCAGTCAGCCCTCATTGTCAGCCACATTCAGAATCCAGTTTGATCACATGTTCGTTCAGTCCCAGTCCAGCTGGCCTTGGTGAGCTCCCAATAGATCAGCCCCACCGTCTCAGTGGGTGGGTGCACCCCTCACGGTCCTGACTTCCTTGCTCGTGTTCTCCCTCCTTCTGCTCTTCATCTGGGCCTTGAAAGCTCAGTCCAGTGCTCCAATGTGGGTTTCTGTCTCTATCTCCATCCATCGCCAGATGAAGGTTATATGGTGATATGCAAGATATTCATCTATGGGAGAAAGCCAGTTCAGGCACCCTCTCCTCTGCTGCCCAAGGATCTAGCTGGGGAAATCCCCTTGGACACCTGGGAACCCCTCTAGACTCAAGTCTCTTGCCAGCCCTAAAATGGCTCCCTTAATTAAGATACCTTCTTCCCTGCTCCCATATCCACCCTTCCTCCATCTCAACCATCCCATTCCCCCAAGGTCTCCCCAATCCTCCCCTTCTCCCTTTTCTCTCCCCATCTCCCTTTTCCCCCCAACTCCATCCCCACCCCCGTGCTCCCAACTTTTGCCCTGCGATCTTGTCTACTTCCAATATCCAGGAGGATAGATATATGTTTTTCTTTGAGTTCACCTTCTTATTTAGCTTCTCTAGGATCACGAACTATAGGCTCGCTGTCCTTTGTTTATGGCTAGAATCCACTAATGAGTGAGTACATCCCATGTTCATCTTTTTGGGTCTGGGTTATCTCACTCAGGAAAGTGTTTTCTATTTCCATCCATTTGCATGGAGCAGAATTTTTTAATTTATTTATTTATTAAAGATTTCTGTCTCTTCCCCGCCACCGCCTCCCATTTCCCTCCCCCTCCCCCAATTAAGTCCCTTCCCTCCTCAGCCTGAAAAGCAGTCAGGGTTCCCTGTCCTGTGGGAAGTCCAAGGAACCCCCACATGGAGCAGAATTTTTTAACCATTGTTTCACATGAAATTCATCTGGGAAGTTTGCTGAAACATAGAATTATGAAATTCAGAAATTTTTCATTTTAAGCTTTTAAAACTATATTTTTGATCGTTTGCCTGTATAGGTATACACGTGTTCATGACAAACCACACATGTGGGGGTCAGAGGACAACTGTGAGCCTCTGTTCTCTCCTTCCATCATGTGGGTTCTACTGAGTGATCTCAGGCTATCAGGCTTGGTGGCAAGCACCTTTGCCCACTAGAGCCATCTCACAGGTGCTAGCATTTTTCGTTCTGTAGAAGGAACCAGAATAGCCCCTCGTGTTGCTGACACTGTCAGCCTGTGGCCCTGAGACAGAGACTGGGTTAACAAGCAGTCCTCTGCCAGTGGAAACACATCGATAATAAATCTGGAATAAAATTTTCCCAAGCTGTCATTGTCATAGTGAGGAGGGGACCTGTATATACTCAACCTTTATTGTGTGGCAAGCATAGGTCTGGATTCTGGGTACACAGTGATTAGCACAATAAATATAGTGCTACCTTTATGACCCTAGAAAGAGTAAGCAAGAAAGCATGAGCAAGAAACACAGTAAAAGATACGCTACTACAATATATAATAGACACAGAGAGGAAAATAGCAGGACGCTATCAGAGACAACAATATGGGGATGGATAAGTGGGAGTCCTTCACTGAAGGTAATACTTTGCTTTTGCCTTTGTTTCTTATGGAATATTTACTTGGGATTTTCTATGGAAATATTTCAAATACTAAAATAAGAAGAAAATAACAGCCCACATTTTACCATCTAGAAACAACTTATAACATTTAGCGTTGCTACTTCCAATTAAGTCTGTAAACAGTTTCTTTCACTGATGTGAGAAGTGGATTTAATGGCCAATGAGGACACTAAGTCAGCCTTGCTATTCTGACAGTAGAGGAAAAAGAAATAACAGAAAGGATGCAGTGTTCAACAGAACTTGTCAACAATTGACTAAGTGACCAAGAGGGAAGCAAATACCAGGTGTTGCATAATCAAGATGATGATGATGATGATGATGATGCCATTAGAGAAGCAGGAAGTAAGAAGCAGAGTAGGCTGGAAGAAGAGAAAGGACACCAATAATTCACTTGTGGAACATCTAAAAGGCATCATCAGTGGCTTGTAGAAAAGAGTCTAAGGCACAGAAATATTTAGATGTTTCCCGTTGTTGCTAGTTAAAGACAGAGTAAAGTAATAGATGGCCTGGGGCAGAACTTAGCAAAGAAAGGGAACATGATTGTACCTCAAGAAAAGCCAACGTGAGACTAGATTAAAGGAAAAGCAACCAGACTGTCAAAAGGGAGTAAGAAGTCAACCTGACAGCCTGTAGTAGACAGAACAGTGGTCCTGAAGCACTCATAGCCTAATCTCTGGAACCTGTGAAAATGTCACCTTACATTGTAAAAAGGACTTTGCCCATAAAAATAGTATAGATCCTGAAATTGAAAGAGAGAAGCAGAAAAGGACCTGTCTTAGTTAGGGTTTCTATTGCTGGAATGAAACACCATGACCAAAACCAAGTTGGGAGAGAAAGGATTTCTCCAGCTTACATGTCCACGGCACCTTTCATCATGGAAGAAAATCAGGACAAGAGCTCAAACAGGGCCAGAGCCTGGAGGTGGGAGCTGATGAAGAGGCCATGAAGGGGTGCTGCTTCCTCCCCATAGCTTGCTCAGCCTGCTATCTTATAGAACCCATGACCACCAGACTAGGCATGGCACCAGCCACCATGAGTGGGGCCTTCCCCTGTCAGTCACTAATTAGTAAAATGCCGTACAGCCAAATCTTATGAAGGCATTGTCTCAAAGTTCCCTCCTTTCCGATAACTCTAGTTTGTGTGTCAAGGTGACAAGACTAGCCAGGATTGGATGATGGGAGAAGAAATAAGAATAGAACTGGAAAGGAATTGGACCTACCAATATTGACTTTGAAGATGGAAGAGAGGGGCCACACATGTGGGGAGCTTTCTATGAGACCCTACCTCCACAAGGAACAGAGTTCTGGCTACAGACTCAATGATCTTAGAAACAGATTCCCCACAGCTATAACTTTCAGATTGGAACTCAGCCCTGACAACACCATGGTTTTTAATCCAGTAGGCCTGTGTCAAACTCTGAAAGTATGAAACTACCAGGTAATGTTTAGTGATGTTTTGAGCATCTAAGGTTTTACTAAATTGTTTTGACAGTTGCTTCCCCAAAAAGTCACTCTTCTTGATATTTCTAAGATGTATTTATTTTTATTTGTATGATTGTTTTGCCTGTGTGCGTATCTGTGTACCATGTGTGTGCAGTGCTCAAGGAGGCCAGAAGAGGGTGTCGGAGCCTATGTAACTGGAAATGCAGAGAGTTGCTAGCCTCCTTATGGGTTCTGGGGACTGAATTAGAGTCCTCTGCAAGAGCCACAAATACTCTTATCCATTGAGCCATCTCTCCAGCTCCTAAAGTAACCTGTCCTTATTTATTTATTTATTGTGTGAATAGTGCTGGGAGTTGAACTTAGGTCCTCACACATGGTAGACAAGCACTTTGTATTGCTGAACTGTATTTCCAGCCCTTACTGTGTTTTATTGAGACTTGCTTCCCTGTTTGACCATTGAAATTATTACTTGTGTCTTTTAGAGCCCTCCAAAGTCCTTGGAAAGTCTAACTGAAGTCACCATAGCAGACCCATCAGAGGTTATGGTTGATGTGTCTCCCACTGTATCCGCATGTTTCAATCGATTGGTTGGCCAGTTCCTCCCTGATGGCGCAGGGTTCTGTCTGCATGCTGCACAAGGTAGACACACAAGGTCCAGTGCCTCTCTCTTTCCCTCACTCATGTCCAGGTCCTTTAATGACAACGATTGTCAGAGTTCTTATGCCAGCTTCCTGCTTGTGTTCAAGGAAATGAACCAAGTAACAGGAGTTCAGAGAGTCTATGACCCTGCCTAAATGTCAGGCACTTTGATTATTCCTCATAGCACAATTAATAAAAAACCAGAGACAGATATTGGGGTTCGAGCTGAAGATCAGAAAAGCAAAGCAGCCAACCACCAGAGAGACCTTTTTGCCTCTACCAAATTTCTACCAAAAGGGCAAGATCCTGTCTCCACGAATCCTCAGACTCCACACTCCAGGAAGTTCCTGTCTCTTCCCCTTTATAGTCCTCTCCCTGCCCAGCCATATCACTCCTGTCTCCACCTCTCTAGTGCTGGGATTAAAATTGTGTGACATCCAAACACTAGGATTAAATATGTGAGCCACCACCACCTGGATCTGTTTCTGGATCCATCTTGTGTAGCCCAGGGTAGTCCTGAACTCACAGAGATCCGTCGACCTCTGTCTCCCGAGTCCTGGAATTAAAGGTGTGTGCCACCACTCCCTGGCCTGAATGGCTGACTAGTTGGCTGCTTTACCCTCTGATCTTCAGGCAAGCTTTATTTATTAAAACACAAATAATATACCACTATAATTCTTCCCCCCTATTGTTCTTGTAACACTGATAATGTCACAGTTCTTGATAGCTGGCATTTACTCATCTCCCAAACGGAGTCACTTAGGGACAACATTCATCCCCTTTGCCTTCAAGCAATATTCCTCAGGCCTGGCTCTCCATAAAAAAAATAATAACTGGGGAGTTTTTTAGAAGTAATACTATGCCAGTCCCATGCTAGATTAAATGAAGCATACTATCAGAGTATGGGGAGTGTCTCAAAGTAGACAACCTTCTCTAGAAGAGGCAGAGAAACTTGAAGGATAAGCATGAGACATCATCACTGGGATGAGGATACTGGTAATAATATGATGAGGGACACAGACAATATCAAGGAGCCAAGAGAGCTTCCTGGATGACAGCCAGCAAAAACAAACACAATTGGGATTACACTCATAAAAAGTATAAGGAACCAGCTTCCAACAACCAAAATGAGGCTAGAAATGTGTTCTTCCTCAGAGACTACAAAACAGAGCTCAGGAGAGCCAATACATGGATTTCAGCCTTTTGAAGCCTAGAACAAAAGAATCCAAGTCCACCCAGACTTAATAACGTTCTCATCTCAGCTATGGGATGACAAAATGTATCTGTGTGTTTGTGTGTACACATGAAAACGTACACAAAGGGATGTGCAGGTATGTGTGCTCTTGATGTGGAGGCCAGAGGTCTACTTTGGGTGTCATTCTTCAGGAGCTGTCCACCTTATTTTTTAAGACAGGTTCTCTCGCTGAGACACAAAACTCACCAATTAGGACAGGTATGCTTGCCAGAGCAGCCCGGGGTTCTGTCTGACTCTGTCTCTCAGATGCTGGGTTTGTAAGAACACTCTAACAACTCTGGCCTATAAAGGGTAAAAACATGAGTCCTGGAGACTCGCCTCAAGTCCTCAGGCTTGCACACACAAAACAAACCCTTATTGACTGAACTGTCTCTCAAGTCCAAACTTGAACTGCTACATTTTAATAATTTTTAAGCAGCAACAGAAGACTACTGTTTAAACTAATGTAACTGCTAAAGCAGTTTTGAGCTACTAATTACCAACGAACAAACAATTTAGTGACACTGACTTTGACTGAGAAATATAAATCAAAAGTTGACAGATGAGAAATGTTCTCAAGTTTGGTTGGCCAATCTGCTCTAGAACAAACAGCAGTTCACTTTCCAACGAGCAGTTATGATGGCAATAACTTCAGCAGCATTTCTTTCTGCAAAGTCTTTGGATTCAGCCAAGGAAAATACTAATGAGCATGAGAAATTATTGTGACTGGCCAGCTATGATGTGAAACTATACGACACAGAAAGCTGTGACTGTTGCAAGGATAATTGAAATGCATGAACTTGTAAAAAAGATTTACTTATCATCTAGGTGCTATTATCAGCGAATAATTTTGGGTCTCTTTGAACAGTTTATCGTGTCCTTCACCCGTGGATGTGTAGATGTTTTACTAAACAGTTAAGCACCTTCATCTTCTGTACCATCTCACCAGCACCTCCTTGGCCTATGTTCTTTTTACCATCAGGCCCACCTTGTCTGCCTTTGGAGTCATGCTGGTAAGCATTTAGCAACAATGTCCCAGAGAAGATACACATTTATGAAGATAAAAGGATATTTAATGAACAATTAGTTACTACTAATAAAATATGCAGTGCTCCTCATTATCGATTGCCACCAAGTTCGCGAGCTTTGGGCGAGCTTTGGGCAAGGGGGCTGGAGGTTAAAATACACAGACACACACAGACAGAGAGACAGCAACACCGGTCATCCTTGAATTCCCCAAGAATTCCCCCTTTATTGTGTTCAGGGGCAGATTCTATAGAGATAGCCACGCCCCAGCCAAACCCACCAGAAACCACTCTCCTGCCATCAGGAACTCCTGAAGGTCTCGTGCTCAGAGCAGCTGCAGGCACTCAGATCAGGGGATTACAAGAAATTCAGGATCTGGGGTCTCACTGCTCCCAACAATCAATTTCATAGTCAATTGATTTTCAGAGATTGCCTTTGCTGATTTTTTTTTCTTCTACCGGACGTCGGATTGCAACTTAATAACTGCTGCATCCTTGCATAACTCCCAGGGAGTTGGCCTGACTAGGGGCAATAAAAGAATGAAGAAAAAGCAGACAGACAGACGCACAGACACACACACACACACACACACACACACACACACACACACACATACAGAAAATCTGGGGTCAGGTGGACTGGGTTCTCCAAGCTCAGAGGATTTATTACTTACAGTTGAACAGAGATCCAAATCATTGCACACTACTGAACAAGAGGTGGGGTTGTTGCATACAGATTTACCAAGCAGTCAGGCTTTATGGTCCATAGCTCGATCAAGGAAACAGGTTTAGCTGATCTTGGTAAGAGCAGTCTCCAGGCTAAGAGTGTTTTTAGGCTGTAAATATCCAGGGGAAGAAAGCTACTGTGGACATTTTCTATACATACCGTCAAAGTTCAAACTTGGACTGGGGGGAGGGGTGACTTTGCCCTTTTCCAATGGGTCTGAAGCCTTGAGGTCTATGACATGGTACATCAGCAGCACATATTCACTCAGGACACACTCAGGGCTTCAGCCACTCCTTACAAATCGCAATATCACAAAACCAGGGGGGAAATTAGTTCTTCCTGAGTAGCCAATGGCCAGGAAGTTGCTCGTCTCTATCTTAATGACTGCAGTCTGACACGGATATCAGTTAATAATCTTGTTTACATCAACCAGAAGAATGAAAAGTTTTAAAATGAAGATACATGCTGGAACATTTTTCTTTGGCAATATGAGCTACTTCTTTACTGAATGATTCAAGATTTTAAGTACTAAAAAATATTTCCTCAAAGGTTTGTGCTTTCTACAACAGAAGCAGATACAGAAACAACCCAGCTTTATGTTTTATCTGCAGTCTTAACCTCATTATCATGATATTTTTAAAGATACACTTATTTATGTATATGGGTGCTTTGTCTACATGGATGCACTCAAGGGGACATCGGAGCCCATGAGGCTATGGATATAGATAAGATTGTGGGTTCTGGGGATTGAAGTCAGGACCTCTGGAAGAGCAGTAAGTGTTCTCAGCCGCTGAGCCATCTCTCTAACCCCCCCATGGCATTCTTTATGTGCATGTGTCATGTCTGTGCAAGTGAATTAACACACTGAGCTCAGAAGAAGACGTCAGATTATTTGGAGCTGTGAGTTCCCTGATGTGGGTGCTGGGAACCAAGCCTGGGTCCTCCAGGAGAGAAGCCAGTGCTCTTAACCATGAAGCCGTCTCTTCAGTTCTCCATGACATTCTTAAGTCTAGACATCAACAACACCCATAATGACTTGATCCATTGTAAAGCATGGATAAACAAGTTTCTTCTTAATCTTAATAAGTCTATCTTTTTGAACTTTATTATTTTGTGTATGTGGTTTGTGTACATGAATGTCTGTGTCCAAAATGTATGTCTGGTGCCCACAGAGAGGCCAGAAGAGGACATTGGATCCCCTAAAACTGTAGTTACAAAAAGTTGTGGGTCACCATTTGGGTGCTGGCACTAGAACCAAGATCTGCGGAAAGAACAGCTTGTGCTCTTCTGAGGCATTTTGAACTTTAATTTCTTTATCTCAAGCCACAGAATTTTATGGCCAGAGGAGAGAAACTGTGATTAAGATGTGCCCAGAGATCATCATCAAAGAGGGGTGGAAAGACTGCACGGGCTGGAGGTTACAGAAGAATACAGCAAGACAGGGCCATTGAGTAAGAAGCTTACAATAGTGCAACATTTGTGCTAAGCTGTCTGCACCAAGAAACTTGACCACATAAATAAGTACCTAAAATGGACATGTTTTTTTTATACCAATGTTGCTCGATTTGCTCAATATTCTCCAAGCGTATGCTAAGTGTTCCATAGTGATCTATTGACAAACACTTTTTACAATGGTTTTATATGATTGTTAAATATTTGTTTTGTTTGGCAAGCTGCAGGTCCCATGGAATGTGTGTAAGTTAGAGGACAACCTGCAGGAGTTGATTCTCTTCCATCATGTAGATACCAGGGAGATGAACTCAGGTCACTGGGCCTGGTTGCAGGTACCTTTATACACTGAGCCATATTTTTAGGCTGGAATTAGAGATAGTTTATTCTTTTCTTTTTATTAAACATTTTCATACAATATATTTTGATCATAGTCTTTGTTAATATTCCCCTCTCCCAACTCCTCTCAGATCCTCTCCACCTTCCTACCCACTCAACTTTCTTTCTCTCTCTCAAAAAAAAAGAGGAAAAACAACAAACACAAAGCTCAAAACTGACTGTACTAGTTGATTTTGTGTGTCAACTTGACATAAGCTGGAGTCATCAGAGCAAGTAGCCTCAATTGAGGAAATGGCTCAGGACCTATCTGTAAGGCATTTTCTCATTTAGTGACCAATGAAGGAGGGCCCAGGACATGGTGGGTGGCGCCATCCCTGTGCTGTTGGTCCTGGGTTCTATAAGGAGGTGGGATTAGCAAGCCATGAAGAGCAAGCCCGTAAGCAACACCCCTCCACAGCCTCTGCATCAACTCCTGCCTATGGGATCCTGCCCTGTTTGAGTTCCTGTCCTGGCTTCCTTCAGTGATGAACAGCAACGCTGAAGTGTAAGCCTAATAAACCTCCCAAACTTTCCTCCCAAACTTGTTTGTTGGTCATCATGTTTGATTGCAGCAATAGAAAACCTAAGACGCAGACAAAGTTGAAAAAAGAGAATAGAAAGAAAGAAGATCAATAAAAAAATATCAAAACAAATATCGAACAAAAAATGAAATCTATTTTATGTTAGCCAACTACCACTGGACATGAGACCTGCCCTGGAGTATGGTTGATATATCCAGTGACACTCCATTGGAAAAA
Organism: Microtus ochrogaster; assembly: GCF_000317375.1. Lineage (NCBI taxonomy): Eukaryota > Metazoa > Chordata > Mammalia > Rodentia > Cricetidae > Microtus > Microtus ochrogaster. Next base: position 51,777,505 of record NC_022026.1, read on the forward strand.
CTGATTTCATTTTCCCAGTAGGCATCAGTTATAATGACTAGTTAGTTCTGGCTGGAATATATAATCACTTTCTCTTCTCAGTGTCTCAGCTTGTAAAATCACCCACTATCCCCGTGTGAGGGTTACTAGGTGATTTTGATTGTAGCAGTGTTTTTTTTTTTATGAACTTGGGTGCCCTTGTGTTGATGCATAAATGCTTAGAATTGTAATATATTCTTGGTGGATTTTTCTTCTAATGAGTATATAATATATCCTTCCTCCATTTCTATCATTTATAGATTTAATCTTTTTGTAGATTTCCTGGGGTGTTTTCTGCCTAGGTTATTTTAGATTTATCATTTTCCTTTACTAAGGTATGTATTCATTCTGCCTTGTATTAAACACCTGAGATTCACTCATCCGTGTTTTATACTCTGTTGGTGAGATTTTTATTCTAATTCCTAAATTTTTCATTCCTGGTTTTATACCAGTATGAGTTTTCCTTGGTGATTCTATTTCTTTGTTAAATCTCTCTTTCATATCTTGAATTATTTCATTCAACTGTCTGTGTTTTCACAGTTTTCATTAAGCATTTATTCATATCCTCTTTAACATCTTTGAACATATTCATAACTGCTATTTTGAAGTCATTGTCTTGTGCTCTGGGTAAATTGCCTTTCGTGGGGGGAGGGGCAGAGGTGATGGTTTGCAGTAGGGTTGCTGACTTCTGGAAGAGGCACACTGTTTTGATTGTTCATGTTTGTGTTTTTGCATGGAAATCTAGAGTTAGGCATCTGGAGTTATGATATTGGGAGTGTTCTTTGGTGTATATATCTGATCTCATCTTTGTTGAGTGTATGTTCTATTCTTTGCTTGCCATTGCCCAGTCTGACTTCTAGCTAAGTGTGGTGGCTGTAGGGCCCTTAGTTTCTGCAAGTTGGTGGGAAGTGACAAAGAAATGAAAGTGGGCTAGAAGGAAAGGCTGAGCGAGGTCATGGAGAAAAAAAAATCTAGGAGACCATAGGTCTACATTAAGAAGACAAATTCCAAGAGGCTAGAAGAAGGCTGGAAGGATGGCTTCAGCAGGCGGGATGCAAAGTACTAAGAGTAAATCTGGAGAGACTGGAATGGAAGGCGGGAAGGAAGATGGTCACTACATGAGTCCCAGCCTGGTGTGGCAGCTGTGGGTCCCTGGTGGAGAGAGGTTCTTCACCACTGAGCCATCTCAATGACCTTTACAAATAGTACTTTTAATGATGTATCAACTCTAAACTAATAGATTATTCAATTTTATTGAAAATAAAGAATTAGAACTGTATGGTTTGGGAAATAAGCCTGTTTTTTCATCATTTATTTTCTACATTTCAATAGTACATAAAAAGGCATTACCACACAGCCATCACTTTTACTTGTTAGACTTTCTCCCAACAGGCATCGTGTTTAGCCTGATATACTTGGGAAGCTTATCAAATTCTTTCCACTAACTATATATCACCATAATATCTTTACAACTTTTGTTTCAATAAATGTTTACATTATATTTTCATCAAAAATTGGGACCCGAACCAGGCAGTGGTGTTGCACACCTTTAATCCCAGCATTTGGGAGGAAGAGGCAAGTGGATTTCTAGGAATTCTACAGAGTGAGTTCTGGAACAGCCAAGGCTACACAGAGAAACCGTGATTCAAAAACTAAACAAGAAAAAGTTGGAAACTGAAGCTTTAATTTATTCAAGTTATGAAAAATATCAGCCAAATAACCTATATGGGAAAGCCTGGCCTCAAACGCAAGGTAATTAGTCAAATTTATCTCATCATCAATACTACATCACATATATTAGAGTTTCTCCATATGACTTGGGTTTCTCATAGCATGATACTTTCAGGGTAGTTACTCTTCTTAGGGTGGCATTTTTCCGTGATTCCAGAACCAGGTACTGCTTGGCCCAGAAGAAACATGGTGTCACTTGTTTTATTGATTACAGCAATCTCAGGGACCACTCAGATTCAAATGGGTGAAAAACAGATTCTCTCTCTCATGAGCACACTGAGGAGTCACTAGATAACAGTCAAAGAATGTCCAGCTGAAAAAGAAAAGAAGAGTACTGAAAAATCACTTTTGAAAACTGTCATCTTGCCACAGCCAATTTCTGAAAGTGAGGAAAGAATGTGGGTTGTAGATGCTGGGTCTCACAAGTTCCTCAAATCTTCACTCATCTTTTCTCCCCATACAACTGGAACTTCCTGGGTTATTAAAAATAAGGGTTATCTTGGAGCCAATATGCAATAACTCCTGTACGATATATGTGTTTCCCCTTTCCCGGTAGCCACATTTAATAATAACCCATAGAGGCTCACAGCAAACTCTCACTGATGAGAGCAAGAAGGAAACCTGAAGAAGTACTGAAGGTATTTGCAGGGTTGCTTCTTACAGTACAGAACCTCTCCTTCATTCACTTACTGTCAAGAATAGCATTTCCACTAAAAACAAGGTTTACCTGTCACAAAAAAAACTCCAATAATCTAAACTAGTATTGTGAGCCTCTGGACATAGGCTTCTATTAACCCTCAACTCATACTTTATGCTGCAAAGTGGTCATTCCTGGTTCAGTTATTACTTACCAGAAACATTGTAACTGCTGTTTTGACCTAACAAATTTGCCAAAATTCACTCCCAGCCTATCCCAAGCTGCAAATGGAGTGACAGTGGCTAGTTAAAATCATGGGTTACACAGATATGCTGTAGGGAGGAGGAGTGCAGCTCTGTCCTGCCTGGCTCCCGGCCGCCAGGCTAGCTTATATCCCAAAATAACAACACACAAATTGTATTCATTTAAACACTGCCTGGCTTATTAGTTCTAACCTCTTATTGGCTAACTCATATATTCGTTTAACCCATCTCCATTAATGTGTATCGTCACTTGACTGTGGCTTACCAGCATAAGTCTAACCAGCGTCTGTCTTGGACAGGAGAACTATGGCGTCTGCCACAATGCCCTTCTTCCTCCCAGCACCCAGTCCTGTCTTCCCCACCTATCTAAGTTCTGCCTTATCAAAAGGCCAAGGCAGTTTCTTTATTTGATCAGTGAAAGAAACACATAGAAAGAAGAGCCTCCTACACCAAGATAGATGTAGCTACCACCCCTCGTCGGAGACGTTTCTCTTTGCAGCAAATGAAGAGCATCACAGAAAACCACAACTAGACACAATACAAGAGATCAACAGATCTTGGGAAACCCAACCCCATCCAGTTCACATATCTTTCATCTACAGCTCAAAGAGCATCTCTGAAGAGGAGACGAGAAGAGTGTAAGAGTTAGAATACCAGGATGTCTGCTGTGAAACAGGCTCTCCTAGGAATGAGTGCGTAAAAAAGACCAGAACAGTGGCACTATTGATGGACATGTTAACATGGAACAGAGCAATTTTCAGAGTCCCCACCCTAGACAAAGAACTACAGGCAAATATTGACTGCTGGGAGAAGGAGAATTAGCCTCTCCCAGGGATGAGCCTTTATTGGTTTTCCAATGGAGAGTCATCAGCCTTGAAACCATATGCACACAAACAACAAAAATGGACTCAGAAAGATATGTGTGTGTGTGTGTGTGTGTGTGTGTGTGTGTGTGTGTGTGTAACAAATACAATCAAAGAAAAAGAGGCCGTGAACTTCAGAGTGGGGGCATGGAAGGGGTTTGAAGGAGGGTAACTGGGGAGGACTGGAAGAAGGAAAAGGAAAGTAATATAATTATATTTCAATTAAAACATTTATTAAGAAGAAAAATTCATGGGCTATAGTACTGAAAAGAAGAGGAAAATGCGTGCTGGGGTACAGTTAGCTCTGTTAAACTAGAGATGGATTTCAAATTTTATAGATGTGAAACTACCTTCTACCTTTCCCATGGTCCCTTCTCCCCCATCCCACCGAGCATGGTAGTCTTTCAACTAAAAAGCCTTGCTATGCCTTCCCGTGACCTTGAAGCTTCCCAGGGCATCATGGTAGAATCTACTCAAGCACATTTCCATTGCTGATTATTTCTTTTCTGAAGTCCTTTGCGGCATTGTTACCTCATTTGCTATTTACCCCACAGAATCCATCAGGCTGCCATTTGGCTCTCTTTCCACTTGCATCGATCGCACATGATGCTCAAGTCTTCCTGCACTTCCCTTCTTTCCATCAGTTTATCCAAGGACACATTCATATTGAACTGATACCTGGGCTCCAAAGTATGTACAGTTTTGGAATGGCTTACACAAATAAGAGTGGAGGACAGGCTGAGAGGCTTTGAGACCATGGGCTTCCAGGAGGCTGCTTTATTGCAGTTTTCAAATTATCCGGAGAGGTGAAAACATGCTGCTTTTATAGGAAGAAAACGTTTGTGTCTCATCAACTGTATGTCTAGTGACACATCATGTTTAAAAATAAAAAACCTTCATAGCAGTTATAATTCTGTATCTTAATTACATCTAGAGAGCTTGTAACATTCTATAATATTATCTTTAAATATAACCCATAGGTGATAGTCACTTCCATGACTTTATCTCTGTATTATGAAGATGAAAATGTAGTTTGGGACAATATAGAAGACAGAGAAGGATATGGGTGAGATTAGGTGACGCAGGAGGTTCTGTAGAAGTTTTAGTTTTTAAATTGTTTTCACCACCAGAACCATTTCAAAACAGGCACCTATGGAAATAAAATCTTGGGTGTGCCATTTTCCTGACCAGCAGGTGCTATGCCTCCAAGAATTCATAACAGGAATTCCGAAGAAATGATTTATTTTGGTTTTCCTCCTGAACAGAAGTGCACAACGTGCTCCTAGTATAAATTTAACTAGGTACATCTGAGTGAAAAATGTGTTTTGCTACAATACAATAATGAACCTTTATATTTTCAGTCCCTAATGCATAGTGGTCTAATTGGGCTTTATGGCTCCTCCATCTTCTCCTGGCTTCTGTATTCCAAGCACAGATGATCCAGATACCAACCAGTCAGCATGCTGAGCATGCGTTTGTCTAAGGAGCTTTCCCAGCTCTGCAGTGCACACTTTGCCTGGTGTGAAAGGGAGCCCTCAATCAAAGGGTTGGAGTTGGTGCGTAAGCACCTTAGCTTCTTGATTCCTCAGATGGACTCTTTCAAAAGCTACTAGTTGTGCTGCACATAAATTGTGAGCACACCAGCAGCCATTTTTAAGTGATTGTTGTTCTTTTCGGTCAGCACAGTCCAATGAGCTGAAAAAGTCCGCTCTGCTCTACACTGACCCACCGGGTACTGAGAGTAGCTGGCAAACGATTGCTCGGTGCTCATCGCACTGGAGTAAAGAGCACAAATAAAGGATTAAGGAAAGACTGGTGCCTGAGTCACCCCAGAGCAGTTCCAGGTCACATGTGCCTCTAGACTGGACGTGACATTTAGATGTCCCAGGTCACCCCAAGACAGATTATCCACTAGTCCTCTTTTGGCTTCACAACCTGTACTTGGAAGCTTTCCCGACTTCTCCTTATCCTTCAGGAGAAAAATAGATGATGAGTGTTCAATGGTGCATGAAACAAACAGGCGTTCCTTCTCTCCTACCCTGAAAAGAAGCTATTCCATCTTGGTCAATGAGCCAAAACCCCGACTCTAGGAGCTAGTCATCCTCTCTCTTCTTTCCCATCTCATTCTTTCTTCCATCTTCTCCATCCATCTTCTCCAGTTCTCTCCGCCTCTTTTTTTCTTTTTCTTTTTCTTTCTTTTCTCATACTCTCTTTCTTTGGCAGGGTCTCACCATGTAGTCCTGGCTGGTCTAATGCTTATTGTTTAGATAAGGCTTGGCTTCAAACAGAACAGCCTGCCTGCCTCTGCCTTCCCAATTACAGCCATGGCTAGCTCATGTAACTTGCCTTTTTCTTACTGCCTCTTCTTCAGCAAGCAAACTTCAACCTAAGAAACTGGTGTTTTCCAGTCAGAACGGCTCTGATCAAAAACACCGATGACAGCTTACGCTGGAGAGGAGGCAGAGAAAGGGAAACACTCCTCCATTGCTGGTGGGAATGCAAACTTGTACAGCCACTTTGGAAATCAGTATGACAATTTCTCAGAGAATTGAGAATCAACCTACCTCAAGACCCAGCAACTCCACTCTTGGGCATATACTCAAAGGATACTCAATTATACTACAAGGACATTTGTTCAACTATGTTCATAGCAGCATTATTTGTAATAGTCAGAACCTGGAAAAACCTAGATGCTCCTCATCCGAAGAATGGATGAAGAAAATGTGGTACATTTACACATTAGAATACTACTTAGTGGAAAAAAAAACCGGCATCTTGAATTGTGCAGGCAAATGGATGGAACTAGAAAAAACCATCCTGAGTGACATAACCCAGTCCCAGAAAGAAAAACTTGGTATGTATTCACTCATAAGTGGATATTAGATGTAAAACAAAGGATAATCAGCCTATAGTCCACAACCCCAGAGAAACTGGAGAACAAGGAGAACCCTAAGAGAGACATCCATGGATCTCCCCGGGAAAGGAGAAATAGACAAGATCTCCTGAGCAAATTGGAAGCATGGGAAAGGGGGAGAAGGGAGGGCAAAAGGGGAGAGGAGGGAAGAAGTGGGGGAGGAAGAGAACCTGAGGGAACATGATGGTCAAGATGGGGGAAGGACAGAGAGCGAGAGCAAGGAAAGTTATAACTTGATTGAGGGAGCTGTAATGGGGCTAGCACTAGAGAAATTCCCAGGAATCCACAAGGATGGCACTAGAGAAATTCCCAGGAATCCACAAGGATGACCCCAGCTAAGAACCTAAGCAATAGTGGAGAGATCTGAACTGGCATTGCCCTGTAGTCAGATTGACGACTACCTTACTTGTCATCATAGAACCTTCATCTAGCAACTGATGAAGGCAGACGCAAAGATCCACAGCTGAGCACTGGGCCGAGCTTCTGGAGACCAGTCCAAGAGAGGGAAGAGTGATAATATGAGCAAAGGGGTCAAGACTATGATGGTGTAACCCATAGAAACAACTGACCTGAGTTAATAGGAGCTCAGTGACTCAGGTCTGACAGCAGAACTAGGCCCTCTGAATGTTGGTGACAGATGTGTGGTTGGGGCAGTCTTTGCAGCCACTGGTAGTAAGACCAGGATTTATCCCTAGTGCTTGAATTGGCTTTTTAGAGTCCAGTCTTTTTGGAGAGATACCTTGCTCAGCCTAAATATAGAGGAGGAGGGCCTTGGTCCCGCCTCAAAGTGATGCGCTAGACTTTGTTGACTCCCCATGGGAGTGGATGGGGCTGGGGTAGGGGGAAGGTGAGGGAAGCAGAAGAGGGGAGGGAGTGGGACTGGGATAGGTATGCAAAATGAGAAAAGATCCTTTAAAAAATAAATTAATAAAAATATTTTTAAATGTTGTTCTTTTAACATGCCATTGTTGTTATTTCTCAGTCATCCTTCAAAGTTGGTGCCTCCCTATGATACAACTGCCTTGTGTCTGGCCATCCATAGCTGGGGTTTCCACTACACAAGGAATCAGAGACAAGACATCAGGCATCCAAAGGAAGGGTCTTCTGTCCCAAGCCTCTGGTTTCCAGAATCATAGCGTGTGATTTCATCTGATTCACTGGGATCAAAAGTTGGCAAATAACCATAATATTTGAAGACCAGAGACTGTTACATAATCATCCTCTGGTAGAGACAATGAGGTCATGTGTTTGCCCATTTAATTGCTGATCGGGGACACGTTTGATTGCAAATAATTTGCTCACTGGCCCACGACTTAATTACTGAGTGTCTGAATCAACAAAGCTTTTAGATGTAGGTCTTGCCTAATGGTGCATTTGTTAGAGATCATTGCCTTCATCTGGCCTCTAAAGGAAAGGTCTGGGGGATATGGCGGACCACTGCCAACACCGTCCTCAATGACCTCATATTGGAAAATATGCCAGTTCCCACAGTTTATTCTCCAGCCAGCAATGGGCTTTATTGTTTGTGTCCAGGGCCAAATAGAATGAGTCTTGGAGTATCAGATATTGGTAAAACCTCTTGTGGAAGTACCATTTCTGGGGGAAATGAATGGTACTCGGCCTAGAGGAAATGGTTTCCATGCCCAAGCTGGTAAAGAAAACATGTTGGGAAAAGTCTAGCAGGCATGTGTAACCTTTTGACAGTTTCTCACAGTGTTATCACCCCTAGAATTCACGCTTGAGAACCGTGTAATCAAATCACACACACATACACAAAAATTGTTTAAATCAGTTTATGGTTTTGCATTAGCCTGCACTCATAGCTCTCCTGGGGTACATGTGACCTGTCAGTCGTGAGTCAAATATACCTGGGGAAAACAAACAAAAGCAGAGTCTATGGGTGGAAAAATACACAGGAGAAGACCTAGCTCCAGATCAAGGAGTCCAGTGGCTCCCCAACTAAAGGTAATTTCTCCCGGTTAAGCACTGCCCAGAAAACCCCACCCATCGGTATGTGAATAGTGGTAACAAGGTGCCTTCAGCCTGAAACTCCATTTGTCATAGCTGATGCCTTGCAATGAATTCAAGACTTGGAAAAATATCAATTTTGTTATTAGTAGTAGTCGTCGAAGTATTATTATTATTTTGGTTTTTCAAGACAGGGCTTTTCTGTGTAGCCCTGGCTGTCCTAGAACTCACTCTGTAGACCAAGTTGGCCTTGAACCCACAGAGATCCACCTGCCTCTACCTCCCAAGTGCTGAGATTAAAGGTGTGCCCCACCATGGCCAGTGGGAAAACATTAATTTTGAGGGTTAGGATTTTTTTGGTGTTTTGATTGTTTGAGGTTTAAAAATTCTTGATCTATGCATTATTGTTATTTTATCACTAGAGACCATTATGTTACTTCCTATTTCTCCAACTGCAATTTTAGATAAACACAGCAAGCTATTTTTTAAAAAATTACAGTGAAATTGGATTCATCTACATAATTTTTAGAACACTAAACAAAGGCCTGCTTTTCAATAATAAACAGAAGCTCCCAGGTCTTGCTGAGTGCTGAGCCTTCTAGAAGTTGCAATGTCTCCCTTGGCTTCTTTGGATGCTCATCACCTCCTACCAGATGCAGGAAAACACAATCTGAGCTCAAGAATTGTTGTGCGTGGCCAGAGTCCAAACACAGCAGCAAACAAAGCAAAACAAAATATCAGTCTATAGTGAAGTCTTCCTTGTTGCATTTTCTTGTGTTTCTTTCAAAAGCCTGCCATTAGAGACAAAGGGATCTGGCTTGTATAGGAGGAGGACGGCATTGTTAGTGTGTTCTACAATGCTGCTGGAAAGAACAGTGTTCTGCCTAGGGCACTAATATAGATGAGCAAATACTGATAAGTCAGAGTAGAAAGACAGGGAAAATTATGGGGACCCGGAGAGAAAAAAGAGCCTCTCATCCCCATGTCTAGCTTAGAGACTTTCATTAATCAAGAAGCAAGAACTCCAGCACCATTTCTTGTGAAGGTTTCCAAACTACAGTCCATAGAGTTACTGTGTATTGAAAAAGCAGTAAAACCAGGCTCAAGGTGAAAATGTGGACATTTTTTTATGTTGTGTTTGTTTAACTCTGTGAAGCTGTGTCACTTTGCCTGTCCAAAACATTTGATTGATCCATTAGAGAACTGAATGGCCAATAGCAAGGCAGGAGAAAAAGGGGAGGGGCTGGCAGGCAAGAGAAATCTGGGCAGGGAGATGAAGCAATTAGATCTAGGGGCAAGAGAAGGAGGACTCCAGGAGCTAGCCACCCAACTACATAGCAAGCCACAGAGTAAGAAGTAAAGAAAGATATATAGAATAAAGATAAAAGCTCAGAGGCAAAAAATAGATGGGAATAATTTAAGTTAAGAAAAGTTGGCTAAGAACCTGAAAACAACCTAAATGCCCCTCTACCAAAGAATGGATAAGGAAAATGTGGTACATTTACACAATGGAGTACTACACCACAGACAAAAAAATAATGACATCTTGAAATTTGCAGGCAAATAGATGGAGCTAGAAAACATCACATTGAGTAAAGTAACCCAGAACCAAAAAGACAAATATCCTATGTACTCGCTCATAAATGGTTTTTAAATATAAAGCAAAGAAAACCAGCCTACAAATCACAATCCCAGAGAACCTAGACAATAATGAGAGACATACATGGATCTAACCTACATGGGAAGTAGAAAAAGACAAGATCTCCTGAGTAAATTGGGAGCATGGGGACCATGGGAGAGGGTTGATGGGAGGGAAGACGAAGGGAGGGGAGTAGAGAAAAATGTAGAGCTCAATAAAATCAATTTGAAAAAAAAGTAAAGCTGGCTAGAAATAAGCCAAGCTAAGGTTGGGCATTTATAAGTAATAATAAATTTTCATGTGTATTTATTTGGGACCTAGGTGGTGCCTCCCCCCAAAGAGCCCAAAGAGTAACAAACAACAACAAGCCCATTATAAAGCATCTTTCAAAAGATCTCCAACTCTGTTTCCTACTGCCTAGTCCCCAAATATTTTAAAACCACAGATCCAGGTTTGGACTGAATTTAGGTCCCTAAAAGACTAAGGGAACTCCTCAGGCTGTTGCAGATGACAGAGTGGAGCTGAGCCTCCTTCCCTGTCTCCCTTGACAATAAGAAGCAAGAATAACTTCCAGAGAAGTGTATTCTGTATTCCCGTTTCTGTATTCCTGGACCCATTAGCCACCCACACAACACGACTGGACAAAACCTGCCCATGCCTTCCCTACCCATCTGAACTCAGAATCCTATTTGCAACTGAGATTTCCCAGGGCAGGCCTGCCTGTGCCTGGCAGCTCAACTGTAGGCATTTGAAGCCCTAGGGAAAAGTCTCTTTCTCTCTGGAATCTGCATCTTAATGCATTCACTGAACCCTTAGAGCTGGTCATAAAAAACGAGCCTTGTTAGTGTGGCTTCTCGCAGTCAGTCATGTCCCAGAATTATTTTGTCCAGGAGGAGAAGTCAAATGTTAACGGATTGATCTTTCTCTTTTAATAAACAAGCACAGAGGTAAAGGTTGTGAGGCCCAAAGCATCCCAGAATCTGAAAATGATTGCTTAATTGAGGCTGTTTTTCTTTTTCAGAACACCTTTAGGTGATGATGCTGTTAAGACTACCATCTTACTTTAAGGCTGAATGCCCTGTTTTATAATCAGAATGGGGTTCTGTGGGGCTTTTTGTTTGTTTTGGTTTTGTTTTGCTTTGCCAGTGTCATTTGCTTTCAGTACAGGATCTATACAAATTTGATCATTTTGCCTAGAGAAAGAAAAGAACTCTGTACACGAGCTCTCTGGGTTCCCTTGGCCTGGCAATATGCTGGCGGTTTGCAGTCCCCTCTAGAGAATGCTCTGTGTGTGAATGAATACATGATTGTGTCTGAATGTTATAATATAGCCCTTCCTTCAAAAACGCACAGAAATTTCATTAATGGCATGTGAGTCAAAGAACAGCAAAGGGCCACATTGATGCATACATTCCGCATCAGGTTACAGTCCCAAGGGGGCACCAATTAGCAAGTTAAATGCAGTTTCTATTTCAAGCTAGATTACAAAGCAATGGGATAATGCCGCAGGCCTTTAAAGGGAACGCATTTTAATTGATCAGTCTGTAGTCCTTGAATCCAAATGAGTCCTCTTCTCATTCCCAAGGGGGAAACCCTAATTCTAGGTCAGCTGAAGAATGGAGGGGAGTCTATTTCACAAGATGGCACATTCAAATTAATAGCCTTCTTTCCACGGGCCTATTCATAATGGGAGGCTTTTTGTAAATCCTCTAACTACTCCTGTTCAAAACCTACGGATTCATTTGGGTAATTGTCACCCACCCCCACCCCACCCCCATGCCCTGGGCTTTGCTGCTAGAATACCACTGTCAGGTATTCGGGGAAGTAACCTTGGAAACAAAGATAATTACCTTCCAGTCTTCACCGTCAAAATGTAAAGAGCATACAAAATGAGAGGCGGAAGTGACTCTGTGCAGAGTCTTCCATCTTGGCAGCTGCTGCTCCACAGAGAATTCCCATATGTCCCTTGCAGTTCTAGGTCCCGTTAGGCCTTCTCTTTTTATTCTGTCTCAAGCACCATAGGAAGGAAAAGGGGCAAGTGGGAGGATGTTTCATGAGAGGTGCTCATGTAGATGGATTTGTTTCCCCCAGCACAGAGGTCCCCTGGCCCATGGTGAACAGCCAGGATAACGGGTTCAGTGAATGCTGTATTCAGATTCTAATGGAAATCACACCATTGCAGAAGTGTGCTAACAAATGCGCATGCTGCCTCCTGCATTGCTGAACACAGTGCTGTTTCTAGTTGTTTTCCTACAAAACCTTCAACTACTTGAACCTTGTTTATCTCCCGTGGAAAAGGTTTATACATGATGTGTTTCTCTTATAAATATTTGGCATGAATAAGCCCGATTCAACAAGATATATGGGATTTCTGTTTTGAGATGGTGTCTCAGTATGTTGCCCAGAGTAGTATTGAACTACTGGACTCAAACAATCCTCCTGCCTCAGTCTCCCCAGTGGCTGGGACTACAGGTACAAGCCACCCACCCTATCAGGTTGATGTATAGGTGGGAGTTTTGTTTGTTTGTTTTGCTGGGGACCGAACCCACTAGCAGACAAATGCTCTACCACTGAGACACCACACACAGCTCAAGATGAATATTTAAAGTACTTAGTGTGAAATATGTAAATTTTGAAAATGATAACTTAATTGAAAGCAAGGATTCTTCTTTTCTTATAGTATATGTACCATCCAATGACTAATTCAATATGGAACTTTCCATATCATATAGATAGTGGATTTGAGCCTTAACAAAATTACATACATATTAAATTCAAAACTCTCCTAAATCCACTGAATTTGTCTCATGACTTGACTTAGTATTATGCTGTGAATGTGCCTTGGAGATTTATTAAAAAGTGGAGACTGTTTTTATAACATTAAACTAGACCTTCATTTTGAAGCAGAACATGCTAATCTATATTTAAACAAAGTGAGCACTGGAGTAAATTTTTTTTTTTTTTTGGTTTTTCGAGACAGGGTTTCTCTGTAGCTTTGGAGCCTGTCCTGGAACTAGCTCTGTAGACCAGGCTGGTCTCGAACTCACAGAGATCCGCCTGCCTCTGCCTCCCAAGTGCTGGGATTAAAGGTGTGCGCGACCACCGCCCGGCCTGGAGTAAATCTGATAACACACTATCCAACCATACCGGACGGCCTGAGGCATCACAGTCCGAGACAGGGGCACAGCTTGATTGGGGTTCACCCCACAGTCTGGCAAAAACACCTGGGAGCCCAAGCCAATTAGACAATGGGCAACCCTAAGAAAACTACCTCCGGAGAAAGGAAAAGCAAGCCAGTCTTTCCCATCTGTGGCTTTCAGACAATGACTTGAGCTTTTGACAATGACTGCTTCTGGAGCAGCGAGAAAGATCTTTGAGCTCCAGCCATAGTGCTGTGATGTGGGAGTGTCATATATTAATCTGTTGATTTCATTGGTTAAGCAATAAAGAAACTGCTTGGCCCTGATAAGTTAAAACATAGGTGGGAGGAGTAAACAGAACAGAATGCTGGGAGGAAGAGGAAGTGAGCTCAGAGACGCCATGCTCCCCGCTCCCGGGTAGACACGCGATAAAGCTCCGACCCAGGATGGATGTAGGCTAGAATCTTCCCGGTAAGCGCACCTTGGGGTGCTACACACATGATTGGAAATGGGCTAGTCCAGGTGTGAGAGTTAGCCGAGAAGAGGCTAGACATAATGGTCCAAGCAGTGTTTAAAATAATACAGTGTCCATGTAATTATTCTGGAGTATAAGCAAGCTGTGCTGGGGACGCAGCCCCACCGCTCATATTACAACAGTGCTGTGGCCTGGTCATACCAGGTAGGGGACACACTTGATTTTCACACAGTCCAGTGTTTGATAATCTGGTCCCTCACTGTGTGGTTGCTCAATGCTTCTTCTCAGGTTATAATAGTATTAATCATTAATTAAATTTATCCTCTCTCTCTCTCTCTCTCTCTCTCTCTCTCTCTCTCTCTCTCTCTCTCTCAAGATCTCAAGATGGGACCTTGATTTATAGCCCAGGCTGGCTTTGACCTGGTCATCATACTGCCTTAGCCTGTACGTGTTGGTATCACAGGCCTGTGTCTGGATGAGTCTCCATCTTGAAAAGATACATATTTTGCCTCCTTTGCCCAGCTATCGTCTGATCAACCCCTCTCTTTTGATCTCATCACTCAGTTTTACTTTACTGGGTATTAAAATGAACTCTGTTCCTTCTAGAATAGGAGATTTCTGAGCCCCCATGGATCTAATATGCACTCACCATCCATGTCTTCCTTGGATGGGAGGTAGCAGCAGTACAAAATTACTCATGCAATATTTAAGCTCATATGCGATGATCAGTCAGCCATAGTGTTTCCCGTGGTGCCTAATAATTCTGAAGGCCCCACTTAGGCAATATGGAACTTGACTGCCTCGTACATCATATTTCTCTCCACTTTAGGGAACATGTAGCTATCTGAAGGTATGAAAATTCATTTAGTCTAGATTCATATTTTACATTTACTCAAATATTTATTTGAACTCATAAAAAGTTAATTGAGGTAATTTAAAAGGTGAAGAACTAAAAGACCTCTCAAATATTGACCAAGGGACTCTGAGAAGCAACTTCAAGAACTTAACATCCAGATCACTGCAGGCACATTGCCATAGCCCTGCACACAAGCACATCTCTCTTCAAAACCATGCTCCCCAGCTGCTGAATTCATGGGCTGATTTGCTCTGCAAGGTGCCAAAAATGTAGCTAAAGTGAGAAATGCAGCCAACTAGAAGGAAGAAATATAAATGTACAAACAGGATATTTTTTTCTAGAGTCTTGAGAATTCAGAAGGTTCATAATCGTCATACAAATATATAAAATTTTTAAGAAGTGCATTTATTTTAATCCATTTTTTTCTCCTTAGTTCTTCACATCAACCCTGCAAAAGAAAAGGCAAACATATCATTAGGTTCTTTCCCTCCTTGATTTTATTAAGATATGACTAACAAACAGAAACTGTATATTTACAATGTGATGTGATGTTTTGATATATGCATACACCATGAAGTGATTAAATCAAGCTAATTAGCATCTATAACAACTCACACATTTTTTTATGGTTAGAACACTGACAGTCTACTCTCAACAATTTCCAAATATGTACTACCTTATGAACAGAAGTCACCATACGGGACAACATTCCTGCGTGTAGCTGACATTTTGTGCCTTCTCAACATTTTCACATGTCTTCAGCGCCATAGAAACCACCATTATATTTTCTCTGTTTGTGCAAACTCAATATTTAGATTTCACATACAAGTGAGGTCATATAGCAGCCTTCTTTCTCTGTCTAGCTTAGTTCACTTAATGCACTGGCCAAGTTCACTAATTTAGTTTTCATGTGATATTTTTAGGAACACCTTATATACCAAAATGATTAGCACAAGTAAAATGAGGTATAAGACCCCATTTTGACTTACAAATGCATCTCTCAATTCTAAGTATGCAATGTGAACTGCGGAAAAAGTATAGTATAGCCATCAACTTTGGTTCTAGCGATTTAAGTAACTGTGGATGAAATTAGGATGTGCTCCTCGAAAGAATTAAAAATGCATGCAGAATTTAAAACTATGACTTGGCAAAACCTAGCCTGGTAGAAATTTCCATTCGTGAGTCTAATTCAGCCCTTTCTCTATCCATTTCCACTGCCATGTGACTATAGTTTCCTACAGTTGTAGGTAGGGTGGAAGCCCTAATGCCTGGGTTTGAACGTGTGATTTTCTTTGGCCAAGGAAATGAAACGGAAGTGTCTTTACATGTATTACATGATTTCGCTTGTTTGTTTGTTCCTCTGTTAGTACCATAACACGAGTAAGCCCAGGCAAGCCTTTTGACCCCCTAAAGAATGAGAAACCTGTAGCAAAGAGCTAAAAGACTTGAAGACTCCTACGTGAGTAACAGCCAAGATCAGCTAAACACAAAACACATGAGCCAGAATGAAAACATCTTTTGTTTTCATCATTGGATCTGGAAGCCATTCATTATGCAGCCATAGCTAATAACACGGTGCCTTTTCTTTCCAAAGTTCTTCCTCAGCAAGTCTCACACATTATTGACACATTTGTTTCCCATTAGTCTTTAGTGCCATTCTTTGTGTGCTTTACTCATGTGAATGGGCAGATTGTTTCTAAGTAGAATAAATAGCTTTTTTATTACCAATGGCAGGATTTAAAAAAAAAATCTGCAGGCAAAGGTGACATGACTGGTGGGGCGAAAACTAAGACTTGGGTTCTTTCCGCAGCCCTTGATTTCTTCTCCACTTCAAATGCTGGCAAGCCAAATGCTATGTTTCTCCATCTCTCTCGTAGCTAGTGGGAGTGGCAGAGCCCAGATATGGCCCGTGAGCCCTGAGGAGAAGTGTACAGCTGACATCTTTTGGAAAGTTTTGCTTCACAGTATGCATCTATAGAGCTCACAGAGCCCTACGTGGCTCTGAACATTTGTAACATGGCTGGGATGTAGGCTGTACTGCTCTCCTTGCTGAGATGAAATGCAGAGAGCTTCCAAAAGCAAAGGGACCTTGCTCAAAGCCTCACCTCTTTTAAATGGAAAAAAAATGGATTTTAACTTAGGTGTCCGGACTCTGAGGCTCTTTCCAGTCTACTAACAAGGATGATTTGGATGGCTCTTTGAACTAGAGGGAAAAGCAGGAGGCCATTATGGTTGTAAACTGAAATGACCTCTTGAATTTCTAGAGAATTTGATTTTTGAATTGTAGTAAGACCACAACATGAGATCTACTCTCAACAAACATTTAAGTGTAAAATATGTTATTGTTGCCTTGGGTAAAATGTATAGTAGATCCCTACAGATAATTCATCTTGTTTAACTGAAATTTTATATCCACTAGTGTGTAACCCCTTATTTTTTCCTGCCACCTGCCCCTAGCAAGAATCTTGGCTTTTATGTGTTTGACTAGTTATGGATATCATATAAATGAAATCAGATAGTGTATGTCTTTCTGTGAGTAGTATGTTTCACTTTGTATAATGCTGCCCAGTTCATCCATGACCTTTAGTGCAGAATTTCTAGGCTGGATAGAATTCCCTTGTATATTAACAGTACATGTTATTTATCCATTGCACTGTTATATAGTTAAGGGTTTTTTTTTCTAACAGTTTTCAAAAGTCACCAGTTTCAAAAAGCCGCATTTGTCCCTGTCCTGGGTTTCTAGATAAGATGGAGATCACTGGCTGGCTGCCTCACGTCCCCACACTGGGCACCGTGCCGGTCCTGTCTGTAACCATCCTCTCTCATACTTCAGCCCTCTGAGCTCACCAAATCACGCATGCACTGCTTCTGCAACATGGCAAAGCCATCAGACTTCTTGTCCCTTGCTAACACATTGAGACTGTCACCCCACCTCTCCATTCTGCTCCGGGTGGCCCCTGAATAGGGTAAGTCTGCTGCTATGCCTCATCTTCATCCCCTTGCATTTCCCACTAGAACTCTCCCGCCATGGGCTAGAACTTTCTGAAGGATTTGCACATGCCCTATCCATTTCCATTTCCATCCGCTGGCCTCTCAAGTGCACCTGACACAGAAGCCTCGGGACTGATGAATAGGGACCACTGGAGAAATGATAATTTGAGTTGGAGTTACAGATAGCCTCACAGTCTCCAATGTGAGATGGCAGGAATGAGCAAGGGGTCGTAGATTTAATAAACCAAGACTGATGATTTGATGTGCTGTGTCCCCACTGTGCTGTCAATTCTTCTCTAGACCCCAGACGGAGTCCCATCATGACTAGAGTGTGCTATATTCAATTTATTGCAGTGAGCGCTGTGTTGGGTGACATATGGCCAGCCTTTCTGGCTAAGTGAGAGTCCATAACAAGCTGACCTTGAAGCTAAGACATTCCTTGGACTTCTCTGAACAGCATAAAAGGGGTGGTGATCCATATCAAATTGTCACTGAGGCATATTCTGTGAAGTGTGATTTCTCTCTGAGAAATGTCCAGACAGTGAAGCACTGTCTACAGCCCAGAGTCGGTACCGTTTATATGACAGGCTTGATGCCGACTCTGAACACTAGGCATCTTCCCAGCTACGTGGAATCATGGCTTTCCTGAGAAATATTATTTAGATGGCCCTCGCCTTAAAGGAAGTAGACTCCTTCTCCTCGGCCACTGTGCCTAAGAGCCAAAGCAGTCTGCAAAACCCTGGTTAAAGAGGGGGATTCTGGGTCTGTGCCATAAGCCTGTATTTCAATGGAAAAAGACAAAGAGCTGATGGTGATGCTACCGGTTTTGGTTACCTATTATGTGCTAGGCACTCCAGTTACTCCCCTCTATCTACAGATTGAGCCTAGTTGTTCCTATAGGAGCCAGGCAGGAAGTAATAGGATGGTGGAAATACCCCCAATTGCCTTAGAAATCACCCGGTAGCCCACCCTGTTCCCTTTCCCATAGAATTTAAGTGAGCCCGGGCACAGAACTCTGCTCACGGATAAAGTCAAATATAATCTCCCCTGGACTTCAAAGCCCCAGAGGAGTGGAGTCTGTCTCGCTGGTCTCATGGGACTCACTGTGTGCTGAGAATCCCTGGCTGATACCAGAATACAAAAAGCCAGGAATCCAGAGCCCAGCACTCTGTTCTCTGAGTCAGGGCTCTAATTTAGAAATGGAATCAGTGGGAAGCTAGCCAGAGCTAAAACTGCCTTTGCTGTAAAGCACACTTGTTTGTCAGGGTGTTGGAATGCAAGTGTGTTGGGCAATCACCAGGGCCATGATGCTTCGCCACCTAGAAAACAGTCATCAGTGACTCTGCTGTGCCCTAGCCTCAGGACAGGAAGGTGAAATACCCCGATGAAAAGTCACTTGACAGCTAGCTACCCAACACTTCTCTCCCCTAAATTTGAAAAGCCAGACACCCATCCTCCAATTTCCCTTTGGCCAGGGCCCATTTTGGCTAGTATAAGAAATATAGCAAAGACCTCCCCTGTGCCGCTCTAAGTCCAGGCTGAGGATCATGTGATGTTTATGCCTCCCCATGACCCATTTATAGCTGTCTTACTCATAGTCACTGTGGTCCCACACACATCATAGGAGAGATAGAGTCCACTCAACACTTGTCTGCGTTTGTTCCTTTAGCCGCACACTCGACGGGTGCTGCAGCAATTACTGCCTCCTATGGGGTGCCAAATCATACAGCCATAAACACGATGACACTCAGGAGTAGTGACACTCGGAGAAAGGCAGGGCCTTGTGCTCCAGTTTCATTTGCAATGGCCAACTACCCTCGGAGCACACCGGTTCAAGCCCTCGAGTTCACTAGAGGTTAGCAGAGTAAAGCAAGGTCCTGGCATCTGTGGAGTCTTCTAAAGTCTGCAAGGCACTAGCACACGTTGTCCTACGGAGGCATCATGATCACGCCGTGAGGTTGGTAGTACAAGCTATAGCAACAGCACGGAAGAAACATCATAGACCCACAATGAGACAAGAAGGCATGTGCCACTTAGAACTCTGTCCAGGCAACCCGAAGCCCCGTAATCTTTTAAAATCTGAAACAACGAATTCATGATCCTGGAGAAGCTAAATAAGAAGGTGAACCCAAAGAATAATATATAGTTATCCGCCTGGATATTGGAAGTAGACAAGATTGCAGGACAGGGCTTGGGAGCACGGGGGTAGGGGTGGGGTGGGAATAAGGGGATATGGGGAGAGAGAAGGGAGAAGGGGAGGATGGGGAGAGCCTGAGAGAATAGGATGGTTGGGATGGAGGAGGGGTGGATGTGGGAGCAGGGAATTAGATATCTTAATTAAGGGAGCCATTTTAGGATTGGCAAGAGACTTGAATCTGGAGGGGTTTCCAGGTGTCCAAGGAGATGTCCCCAGCTTGCTCCATGGGCAGCAGAGGAGAGGGTGCCTGAACTGGCCTTATCCTATAACCACACTGATGAATATCTTGCGCATCACCATAGAACCTTCATCTGGCGATGGACGGATATAGAGACAGAGACCCACATTGGAGCACCGGAATGAGCTCCCAAGTCCAAATGAAGAGCTGAAGGAGGGAGGACATGAGCAGACGGCAGGACTGATCTAATGGGAGATCACCAAAGCCAGTTGGACTGGAACTGACGGAGCATGTGATCAAACCTGACTCAATGAACGTGGCTGACGGTGGAGGCTGACAGAGAAGCCAAGGACAATGGCACTGGGTTTTGATTCTACTGCATGGATGGGCTTTGTGGGAGCCTAGTCTGTTTGGATGCTCACCTTCCTGGACCTGGGGGGAGCAGGGAGGACCTTGGACTTCCCATAGGGTAGGCAACCCTAACTGCTCCTTGGACTGGAGAAGGAGGGGGAGTGGGGGGAGGGGGAGAAGGGTGGGAGGAGGGGAGGAGGTGGAAATTTTCAATAAAAAAAAAGAAAGAAAGAAAATAAAATCTGAAACAAAATCCTAAGTCAAATTTTAGAAGTATTTTACTAAAGTATGTGACAAAAACCTTCTCCACCAAAGCAGAGCTCAGTGACCTCTAGTGGGGGACAAAGTGGTAAGGTGAGGGGGCTGCAGTCTCAAGAAAGATATTTTTCCCAAATGATGAAGAAAGCCTTGTATCCTATGTATGTCTTAACATCCTAGGCCTAGAGACAAAGGTGTTTATATCAAAAGTACCCAGAATGTTCTTACAGCTGCCAAGCAATAGTCTGTGGCAGCTGCAGACTAGAGAAAAAGCCAAATGGGCCGGGCGGTGGTGGCGCACGCCTTTAATCCCAGCACTCGGGAGGCAGAGGCAGGCGGATCTCTGTGAGTTCGAGACCAGCCTGGTCTACAAGAGCTAGTTCCAGGACAGGCTCCAAAACCACAGAGAAACCCTGTCTCGAAAAAACCAAAAAAAAAAAAGAGAAAAAGCCAAATGGATTGCCAATGTCTTGACATATAACCAATGGAAAATACTTTTTAAAAATACAGGCCTCCCTGCCTTTATTTAGTAGTGCACAGTTGAAAACCATGTTGTCCTAGAAATCACCTTAAAACTGAGGGACTGTACAGTGACAATGTGCATAACAAGCTGTTCAAAGTCTCAGCATTCAAATAAAAAGTAGGGCTTGAAGGCAATGGGACTGGGGGAATGACTCGTTTTTTGAAAATTAGAAAATTTAAATCAAAACTGGTTGAGTTGTAGCTAGTTAACAGCTAAGAATCCTTTTCCCTACACTAAATTATTTTTCATAAAATGGGAATAAGTAACCAGTACAGATTATACAGGCTGCTGTACGTTCATCAGTGCAGTCATGGAAGAACAGGCACAAAGAAATGCATGTTTGGACGGATAATAAAGAAACATGTCTGCAGTGTATCAAGACTTTGACTAACAGGCCTGGAGAGATGGCTTCGTGGTTAAAAGTGTCTGCTGCCCTTCCAGGGGACACAGGTTCGGTTGTGAGGACCTGAGCTGGGTTCTCAGCACCCATATCAGAAAGCCCTCAACTGCCTATTAACTGCAGTTCCAGAGGAATCCAGTGCCCTCTTCTGGCTTCTACAGGCATGCTTGCACACGCACACATGCACGCACGCGCACGCACGCGCACACACACACACACACACACACACACTCACATACATCGAACTTTAAAATTTTTTACTTCAATATTCTTGTACTTGTTCTAATGAATACTAATATATTTAATGAATAAGTTTCTTGCCTTCTCACAGTTTAGCTGTATTCTGAAAACAGTACAAATAAACAAATACCGAGTTAATGGTTTGATGGGGCCTTCTACTTGTTTATTCTCATGACGCTTTTTGTTTTCTTGAGGTTAAAGGTTGAACACAGGGCCATGCACCAAATAAACACATCATCTGCCATTAACTTACACCCCGTCCCTCTTGATAAGACTTTTCTTAATTTATGTATAATCTCCAAATTACAGTGGCTGGGTTTTAATGTACAATAGTATAAAATAATTGTTTGCTTTTAGGCCTTTGAAAAACATTAAGAAGTCAATCCAATATTAAGCAAACTGGTAAAACCACTTGAGGAAATATAAGAGATACAGTGATATGATGAACAAGAAATGGAAAAAATACACATGGTATTGTGAGTTTTTTTAAACCATAGATTAAGATGTTAGCGTTTTTGATTCACAACTTGCAGGGGATCTTTATATAACTATATATTTCATGAAAAAAAACTTTAGTTTTTTTCAGACATGTTCTCATGCATCCCAGACTAGCTTGAACTCATCATATAACCAAGAATGGCCTTGAACTCCTGATGCTTCTGCCCAACTTCCCCAGTAAATTATAGGCGTGCACTACCATGCCTGGTTTAAATGGTGATGGCAACTGATCCAGGAGCTTAATACAAGCATTCTACCACCTGAGCTCCAGTTCCCCAGCCCCTTTTCTTGGTAGGATTGTTTGTTAAGTGTTTTTTACGTGCAAAGGTTAACTAGAGTCAGAAGGATGATTTGGATGGCCATCTAGTTAACTAGGGTCAGAAGGATGATTTAGATGGCCATCTAAGAGGCTTAAGTCAATGCTTTTATCCGCCACCCATCCTCGATCATTCAACTACTATTTTAAAAGCTAATTATGACCTAATCTTAACCTTTGACGACGTCAAAAAATATTTTTTAACACAGAATTTCTCCATTGTATAGCTCTGACTGTCCTGGAACTGGCTATGTAGACCAGGCTAGCCTTGAATTCACAAAGCCTTGAACTCTCAGAGATCCACCTGCCTCTACCGTCTGGCTGCTGGGATTAAAGCATGTGCCACTATGCCCAACTTCACCAAAATATTTTAAGTACATAATTTTATTAGTTAAAGGGTCAGAAAAAGATGCTTATGGAAAGGAAAAGAATCGTATCTTAAAGGGTCTTACAGGCTGTTGTAAATCACTCCTAACCTGTGCTCATTTTTAAACTCAAAACAGGATATCAAAGAGCTGTACAGGAGAATCACCTGGAGATTTATTTGCAATCCCAAAGCCCAGATTGCCCTTGAGCAATTACATCAGCATCTCTAGGGGTGCAATCAGTAGTTTTTACAGTTTCCCAGGTACTCTGATGTGAAGCCAAGGTTGACAACCACAGGTCTAAAAGGGCTCCTCGCACTTCAATGTCCAGATGCCCTAGGGATCTTATTAAACTGAGGGTTTAGACTTTGTAAAGTCTGAGAGTGGAGCTTGAGTTTGTGTGTGTCCCCCACCTTCCTAGAGGACATACATAGCTGTTGTTCCATGGACCATCCTTGGAAACCAAAGGGGACTCGAGAAGTGATTCTCAACAGGGCTTGGTACCACAGACACGTGACAATGTGTGAAGACGTATTTAGTGATTACAGACAGTAGGAAGGGGTGTCTGTGGCATAAGCAAGTGTCTTTGAGCAGAGTTCTCTGGCCCCAGAGTTAACAGGATGGAAGAAGAGAAACCCAGATCTAGAGAGAGCTGTTTCTGGTGAAAGAAAATGCTTCCAAACTTGAGCCAGAACAGAGCGTTTGGTCTCTGGTGTAATAAAAGCTTTCTTCTGGGAAGCACTGCCAGTAAAACCTGAGAGATTTTCTGATAAACTTAATGAGATTAAGAGTCCCTTCTGGGAAATTAGATTTACCTGCTCTGCTAAATTTGCCTTGTAACAGAGTTTAATGATCACTTGTACCTGGGCTCACAATGTTTACTAGTCCCATTTTTTTTTCTTATTCCAACATTTGAACAGGGTTTCTGAAGCCTCTTTAAGAAACTCTGAAATGAAGCTTTGATTAGTGCCTGTAATCAGTGCATCAGAGAAACTGCTTCAACATCCTTAGCCCAAACTGCCTCCCAGCTGAGTACCAAATGAGCTCCTGACTATAGATTTGGTCGTGTTTTCTGCGTATCTGTTGTGGAGACCATGCCAAGCCTTCACATCCCAGCTCTCCTGCCTTCTGCCTGTGCACCTTGGACAAGTTACCTAACCTTGTGAGCTCCAATTTTTTTAATGATAGAAAAATAATAGTGTCAAGCTCATATGACAGTCGTGAGGATAACGCATTAAAGCATTTAGCAGACGGCCTCCCACCTAGTGCGAACTGTGCCAATCTTCTCAAAGACCCACACAAAGCTTATAAATCAGCACATCCTTCCTCGGTCTTCCAAGCAAGGCTTTCAATCTGTGTCATCTTATTTTCCTGCTTTTAGTGGTGCTGATGGTCAGGAGAGAGCTAAATATACTGAGAGGTAACGAGGGCTTGACAGCCATCAAGATGACTCAGCTGTCCCGCAAACGTGCTGTCCAGAGTTCAATCCCCAGAACCCACACGGTGGAAGGAAAAAATAGATTCCTGGAAGTTGTCCTTGGACCTCCACATGGATGTCATGGAATATGCATACACATACATCTGTGTGCGCATGCGCACACCACCACCATCACAAGAGTAGTAATAAGTGAAACCAAATCATATTTTCAAAAAGACATGAGTGAGCTAACACTCAGTTGAAGGAAGAAAAAAAATAGAAGGGCTTGGGGGCTCAGCAGAAAACTGGGTCTCTCAGAAAAAGAAGCATTTCAATTCTAGATCTCCAGATGCCTTGGAAGGCTAAAGAAAATTCCTGCAGGTGATGGAAACATTTCTTGGAGTAGTAAATACAAGACAGTTCCTAACTGACTAGATACTGGGGCATGCCATCAGAACTAAGACTGAGCTCTTTCCCTGCCACTCCAAAGTACTTCGAGGGCTAAGAGGGCTTTGTCTTGAAATAAAGTAGAAATGGACAGTTTCTTGGATGTCATAGCTTAATTTTGAACAGGGGAAACAGGCCTTGTGAGGGAGACAGAGCCATTCCTAATGATTTAATCCTTAATAAAACACTTCTATAAATGGAACTCGAGAGAAAAGGTAGCTTGTCAGAGGGCAAAGGAGCCAGCCCCGTTAAACAAAATAGGTCAGGCAATGAGGAAGGTGTCGTGTCTCCTGACTAGATAATTTGATCAAGGATGACAGGCCTTGTCATTTTTGAACTGACTAAAAAATGAGAGTGGATATACAAGAAGATGCTCGCGTGTCTCCTTTCTTAGAAGATATCTATATCTAACAGAGTCTTGGAAAGAACTAATAATATTTACCACAGCTTTGAGTGCTGTCCTTAAAAACCTGTTTATATGTGGGTGTGAATGTGTTTGTATATGTTCAGAAATAAGTTTTCCAGAAAAAAAAAACGCTGTGCTTCTTGTAGAGAGTTCTTAGAGGAACCAGCATTTTGGTTTCACTGTTTTTGCTTATTGTTCTGATTTTAGCCCTCAGAAATCAAGAGAGAGGGTAAAATAATACTGCAAAGTAAGCAAGTTAAATAAGGTGAAGAAAAGTTAAAATCTACCCCTGTCTTATGTAAAATTTTTAGTTCATGTTTCTCTCTCCTCTCTCTCTCTCTCTCTCTCTCTCTCTCTCTCTCTCTCTCTCTCTCTTTCTCTCTTCTCTCTCTCTTCTCTCTCTCCTCTCTTTTCTCTCTTCTCCCTCTCTCCTCTCTCTCTTCTCTCTCTCCCTCTCTCTCTTCCTCTCTCTCTCTCTCCTGCTCCCTAAAGATTCATATGAGTGATGAAATCATATCCCCTACTGTTCAGAGTCTGCACTTTGTTTGGATATGGTTTATAGTGCTGTCATCTGCTAGGAGCATCAGGGACAGCAGCTTCATGCTTAAAAATAATCTTTCCCACTGGGCAGTGGTGGCACATGCCTTTAATTCCAGCACTCGGGAGGCAGAGGTAGGCAGATCTCTGTGAGTTCGAGGCCAGCCTGGTCTACAAGAGTGAGTTGCAGAATAGGCTCCAGAGCTACAGAGAAATTCTGTCTCGAAAAACCAAAAAAAAACTTTCTCATCTTCATAAAGATAAACAGAATTTAGTGTTTGAAATACATATATGAAGTAGTAAGCCAGACGTGATGATTCATGCCTATAATCCTGGGACTTCAGAGGCAGAAGAAGAGACAAAAGGATCAGCACAGTTAGAGACTGACCTGGTCGTCATAGCTGGCTTCAACATAAAACTCAGGACTATAGAGAGATACCCTATCACGAAAGGAGAAAGAAGAGGAGTGGGGAAGGAGAAGGGAGGAAAATGAAGAGGAAGAAGAAACAGGAGCCAGAAGGAGAATGGAGGAGGAGTAGAAGGAGGGAGGAGGAGGGGAGGAGAAAGGAGAAGAGAGAGGGGATAAGGATGAGGAAAGGGACATGGGGAGGATAAAGAGGAGGAGGAAGGGGAACAAGTAGTCCTTGGTGAAGTTGGCAGTGATTAAGGATTATATAGAGATAAAAACACAGCAAAGACGTTACTGTGTGTATCTAAGATACGACAAACATCTATATGGCTTTGGGAAAACTTCTCTGGAACTCAGTTTTGTCACCTCTAAAAGGAAACACGCCCCCAAATAGCCCCCCAGTGATCCTTGCTCTTGGAGTTCACACCCTATGAAGTTCCCTTCAACACAAAACAGGACTGACTTGTGAAAATCAATTATGCATTACAAAAGTGGCAGAGTGTGACTTGCAGCACTAGACCACAACAGACTTCCCATGCTTGGATCACGTGCTCTGCGGCAAGCCAGCTGCCATGGCAGGAAAGTAGCCCAATGGGTGAGGTCCCCCAGCGAAGGCATCATAACCTACTGATAAACAATCATTGCCAGCTAGCCAGCAATGTGATTGAGCCACCCTGAAACTGGACCATCTGGTTCTGTCAAGACTTTGTTCCAGCTGATATCTTGACTATAGCATTTGAGGAGGAGCCAAGACTGGAATCACTTACCTTAGCCCCTTCTGAATGAGGTAATAAGCATCGTTCTCAGAAGTTGCTATGTTGGGAGTTCCTTGTTGCGCAGCAATAGCTAATATCGTTGGCTTAACTAAGTTCAGTTGTTATATTCGGTCACTGAATAGGTAATTCTTGATAAGAATCATGAAAAGCTAATGTTACATCTGAAGGTCAGAAGTATAATCCTAGTTGCAGGATAGAATCTCATGGCTTTGGGCACTTTTTGAAGGGATGGAAGAAAGAGACAGTCAAATTTTACAGAGCCACAATTCTGAGAACTGAAAAGTTTAACCTTATAAAAGCAAGCCAACCCAACTGGCTAACCTTTGTTAGAGGGAAATAAGTTTTGATAAGGCTTAAAGGTTGCCAGATTTGTGGTGAGACTCAAGTGATTCTCCAGAGTAAGGGACATGATCTGGAAAGCAGAGAGTATAGAGCAGACCTCAGCATAGGTCTGGTCTTGGGCTTTGGTTGGAAGAAATGGCACTGGTGTCTTCTGACCTGTGAGGCTGTGTGGATGGATACATGGATGGACATGTGACAGAATGCTGATGAAGCACAGCATGCTGTGGAACTCGGATGACTTCACCTCCCTTTCAGCACAATCTGGCTATTGTTTGGACTTGTATGTCAATCTGGATGCCTTAATATCTTCCTCCGTGTCTTATCCCAAGAATAAGCCAGGCTCACCAATGAGTCACTGTATACAAAGTTTACATCTATACCAGGAAAGCGTGGTTGTTTTTCACATTTGGAGACTTTCATCCCAACAGCCTTGGTATTTAGCCAAAGAAGCACTTTCCAAATCTAGAATGATCTCAGTCTGTTTGTCAGGAGAGAATGTGATAAACAACTTCTAACTCAGTTTTTCTCAGACAAGCATTAAAATCACCTTTTGATGACCAAGTCTACTTTTCCTTAAAGAGGTAGTTGGTAACCAGGCACATCCCCATGGCTCTAATGTGCAGTCAGTACCACAGATTAAGGCTCTGACTGTATCTAGCATTTTGCTCTGATGTGAAAATAATTAGAATAAAAATAAGTGATTCTTGCCCAGAGCCCAAGCCTGGACAACTCAATTGCTCAGAAATCAGCTTCAGTCCTTAAGTCATAATATTTTTAAATAAACTATAAAGGTGGTTATCATTCGTCCAAGTAGCTGAGATCCTTTGGTTCTGTCTGCTCTTGGACATGAAAAGTGTTCAAATTTAGAACCTCTTTTATGTTTTACTTCCACTAGTTGGACATTCATAAAAGAATGTTTGAACAGAGATTATCACACCCAACTCCTTTGTATTATTGTATACCTGGAACTCAACAAAGCCTTCATTAGACACATTTTCACATAGGGCAGGGAGATGGCTTAGTCATTATGGTGTCTGCTTCACAAGTCTGAGGGCCCAAGATACCCAGTGCCCACATAAAAGACTGGCATAGGTGTAACCCCAGCACTGAGGGCAGGAGAGAGCAAGTAGACCCTTCCAGCTCATTGTCCAGACAGCCTAGCTTCATGAATGAGCTCCGGGTCGAAGGTATTCGCACACACCCATACAAACACCACACCTGCAAAATTAAAGAATTATTTTCACAGAGGTTTGCAAAACTGATTTCTCGTCTTCTCTGTCATTTTATCCAGGGATTTGTCTGTGTTGTTTCTTACATATCAATCTAGAACACTCGAGAATTTCAGGAAGAAGAGTCAGTGGCACACTGAGCCCTGGCTTGCCTACCTCTGATCTAGAACACTGTTTGTAGAAATTAAGACTGTTTCTATGAGTCTAAGTGGCTGGCAGATAAATCTATAACATTGGTAGAAGTCTTTATTATTTACATGAGGATTGTCTCTTGGGATATACAAAGTCTATTAAACCACATGGGGAGAAAAGGTGAAATCTGAAAAAAAAAATGGGGACTGTCCTATCTGCCACATGGAAAACCTGCTTAGGATATGATTGAGTGTCGCACAGCCTGGATCCCGGCTGCCCCACTGTCTAGATGTGCCATGTTGGAAGAAAACGTGTTCCTGCTCTATCCCTGTGTTCTCATTTATACAATGCCATCCTTACACAGATTTTTTTTTAAATTTGAGTCTCACAGGTCCTTAGTGCCTGGTCACTCACTAGAAATACTATAACAAGAATTTGTGATCCCTGCTTTACTAAATTGCAGTGAAGAAGTCTGACTACGTCTCTTACTATGTATTTGAATCTTGGCTATAAAAGTGGGGTGGGTGAAGGGCCAGGCATGCTGCATATCAGTGGCTCTCAAAGTGGAATCCCCAAACCACCAGTAGCAGTAACAGCGGCCACCATGAAAACTTGTCGCAAAAACACTTTCTGGGACCCATTCCAGACCTACTGAATCAGGAACGGGGGGGGGGGGGCATAGCCTGGAAGTCTGAGACTCGGCAATCCCTCCAGATGATTTTTAACATTAAATGTTGAGGGACTGTTTGGGGAAAGGAAGGAGACTTATGTATGGGCAGAGGGCATCTGTGGGAAGGGAGTAAGGAGAAAATGTGATCTAAGTACAATATTGAATATGTATGAAAATGTCATAAGGAAACCCATGATTTTGTGTGCCAAGTAAAAAAAATAGTTTTTAATTGAAAATCATCGTTCTCATCTCAGAGTTTTCTTCATACCCCAAGACCACTGCCAAGAATTCTGTCCTTGGTGCTGCTATGGTCCCCAGTCTCCTCAAGATCTCAGTTAAAAATAGGAAAGGGCTTGCTTCTTGAATTGGCAGCC
The DNA here is from genome assembly GCF_000317375.1 of Microtus ochrogaster. NCBI lineage: Eukaryota > Metazoa > Chordata > Mammalia > Rodentia > Cricetidae > Microtus > Microtus ochrogaster. The sequence continues at coordinate 51,807,065 of NC_022026.1, forward strand.
CAGCCATGCAAAGTCAGCCAGGAAGAATAACTACGCCATTGGATTCTAGAATCTAACCCTGCAATGATCTCGGCAGGTTGGAAGTGTCTGCCAAAATTCACAGCGCTGTTTGGATTTTTAATGGAGACAGCTTTATATTTCATGTAACTCAAGTTTCTTGGCATTTTACCGCCTACGTGTGCAGGAGGGTTGTCGTAGCATGGCTGTGCTGTGAGCTCTGTGGCCTTAGAGCATACCGTGGTGAAGGCTGCAGAATTGCAACAGATTAGGCAAAGCTGACCTGTGGTTCAAGAGGTGAAGCCCTGGCGACTACTGCTTGATAGGTCAGAATTTGACTGCCTAGTGAGAAAGAGTGTTCCCCAGGAGAGAAAACTGAGTGTAGCTTCAGCTAAAGAGATGACAGCCGCAGGCTGTATTAAGGGCTTCCAGAAGCAGTGTGCATTTGCCATTCCCATTGGTCACAGGTTCTCATCCTGTGAATCATGACCCCCCATTTGGAGGTGGTCAAATTGCACTTTCACGGGGGTCACTAAGACCATCAGAAAACACAGATAATTATATTATCATTCAAAATTACAGTTATGAAGTAGCAATAGAAATAATTTTCTGGCTGGGGGTCCCCACCACATGAGGAACTGTAGTAAAGGTTGAAGCCTTGGGAAAGTTGAGGACCACTGCTCTAGAGCATTGTCACAATTTGGACTCATTTGGGCCATGAGCTCTTCTTCCTGCCCACCAGGGGCTCTGAATCCAGCTGGGCTGGTGGAGTGGCGTGCTCCTGGCAGTGGAAGCAGGCCTATAATTGGCTCATTATTGGATTGGATTTGGCACAAAATGACTTCCAGGCTCTCTGCTTCCTGACAGGTAATAAGCAGCAAGCTTTGTATATGATGCTGTGGGGAATCGAAGATACCTGTCTTTGCTGCTGCTGCTGCTGCTGTTGCTGCTGCTGCTGCTGCTGGAAAGCTTTACAGCAGAATTCACTTTTAGAATGGCGATTTAGGGCGTTTTGAAGTAAATCTCCCTCCCACCCCCGCGCGCTATTGTTTTCTACATAGTACTTCTGATTTTAAGACATTCACCTAATTTCCATAATCCTGGATGTTTTGTGTCAGTGTGTGTGTGTGTGTGTGTGTGTGTGTGTGTGTGTGTGTGTGTGATGCTTTGCTGCTTGCATGTGAGTAAACGTTGTACTGAATTATGATGTTTTTACATTTATTTGTACATATGCATGTGACTAGACCGCAGCTCACACGTGGCAGCTGAAAAGCAGCTTTAGGGAACTCTGTTCTCTCCTTCTAACCGTGTAGGTCCTGGGGACTGAACTCAAGCTGGCAGGCTTGGTGGCAAGCGCCTTTATCCACTGAGCCATCTCCCTGGCCCGAGTATAGCTCTTTTTAATTTAAACATCAGGGTCTGCAGCCCAGTGGTGGAGCATGTGCAAAGTCCTGGGTTTGATAGCCAGTACTAGACACGGGAAGCAAATAAACACTAAATATGGGGAGAAATGGATATGGTACATTTTTTTTGAAATACATCTGTCATGACACATCATTATTGGTTAGAAAGGATTATTATCCCCTATTGCATGGGGACTTAAAATAGATGTACTTCATAACCAGTCTTAAAATTCCCTTCCACTGATGGGAAATGACAACACATCCCACAGTCCTCCACCCTGTGAAGTTGGAAGTCACATAAGAATGAATTGCAGATCTAATTCCTGTCTGACTGCGCTCACAGTGCTGATGAGCGGCTTGAAATGGAATAAACATGGGAATACTTTTGAATTCTCAGAATCTAGTCTGGAGACTTGCTAATGTCATTCCTACTGCTAGGTCTCAGTTAAAAGATGAAGGGTTTTTTCTACAAGCCCCCCCCCGCAAAAAAAACCCTCTTTTTCTTTATTGCCTGCTTATGATGCCCCTTTAAGCAGACATTTTGCAAAGTCTGTAGGTTTTCATACTATTTAGCACGTGTATTTGTTAGTGGCTGCCTGCCTGTCTCCCTTTTACTGTAATGGAACTATCACTTAACTGCCAAATTAAGAAACGCAGGAAGAGAGAGGAAACCCTCCTGTGGGGTACTAATTGGGTGTGAGTGGGGCATAAGGTTAGAGCAGGATGTAATAGAGAAAACCACCAGGGTCTGTCTGGACGTTCAGACTGACATGGTTCTCATTTTATTCCCAGGACCAGACTTCAGTAGTGCATAGCCTGTGCATGAGAGATTACTCTAATAGGTGAGATGCCTCTTTCTGTTCTTCTAGGCCTATTCGAAAAAGCACAACAAGGAGTAAGTGAAACTCAGCAGCTTTTCTTTGACATCGGAGAAACAGCAGCTCGATCGCCCAATGTTCCTAGCACGGATTCTCTTTGGAGGAAAGTCCAGAAACTACAGGCCATTTACTCGTGGAAAACTGGGAGAAGAGGAGAAAAAAAATCCCTTGAAGTTTCCCCTAGAAAATGAAAGTGCTCTAAAGAAATCCTGGCGCTGCCTTCTGGAAGAAAGGGCTTTGGAACACTGCCGCCATGCAGCCTTTCAAAACTGGAGCTGCACTGCCTCCTCCAGGAAGAAGAGGACCCTTGCAGCCTGAAAATCAACTCACAGACAACAGAAGCTCTGGCAGAACAAAGTAGGTGGTGCCTGAGACACAGGTCCTCTGGGATGCTTAGGAGCCTCTGGGTGAGCTCAGATTAGTCACAGATAATTAGTGCTTTTTCATTTTCAGCACACTTTCTTCCCGATCTCTACAGAAATAGGCTGAGCTACTCTTTAGAGGGTATGTTATTTAAAAGCGAAACAAATCTCAGCTTTGGAAGCGAGAGACAGAGTGCAGAGACAGCAAAAGGAAGAAATGTTTCCTCTATGCTTGTTTGTCTTCGGTGGCCCACCTGAAACACCTCCCTGGCCTTCGGGTTCCACCATATGGATTCCTGTTCGTAGATTCAGCTCAGACTGGTCACGTCATCACAATACAGCACAAGTGTGTCCCATGCTTTCCAGAACAAGTAGCATCTAATGGCTTTGTGTTAGGTGGGAAAATCTGAGCCCTGTCCACACCATCTTGTGCGGTCAAACCGACTGCTATAATTGCCCCCCTACTCTTTGCTGACTCCGATTCAAAACCTTGTTTCTTCATTTCTCCTGTGAGCAAATGCCCCCTCTCCCATCCGTCCATAACTACGCCAAGTTCTTGCTATCTACTTCTAGTATATTCTTGCCTGACACAGGAGGTACACACATACCTTAATTTTTTTTTCCTGGTCAGGCATAGTTTATAGTGATAACATGCATTTTTGAAGGAGAAAAGCTGATCCAGTTAGGATAAATTCCACCTTGCTCATGTACAAAATGATTAAGAAATGAAAATGGAATCAAAACAAGTGGATGTTTGAACTCTTGGCATTTAGTAACCCTGCTTGGCAAGTTTTCAGGAGCTGTCTCTGGAACTAAAGGCCGGGCATCTTTTGTACTGATTGAGATTCAGGCAAGAGCTAGACAGGAAGAGGTGTAGTGCTTGCTTGTCTGGGGCTCAGTTGTCCCTGCTGCATTTCAAGGCAGATCTTCTGACATGGAAAGAAGTACCACTGACCCTCTAACAGAAGGCCCCCTGGGGCTTTCTGGCAATAGAGCATGCTTGCAGAAATGATGGTTTTTAGCAGTCAAGAGGAATTGTTCTGAGCTGCCTTGCTGCCACCTGCCTGGATGAAAGAAACTCTAATTTGTCGACTGCTTAATAGAAAATTCACTCAGTGGGAAGCCAATTGACCATCCCCGCCTGGGATTAAACCAGCTACCCCCTCACCATCTGCATAAAGCTATAAACCAGAGCATGTGGACTGAGGAGTTCCCAGGCAGGGGACCCTGGCAAGGGAGCATAAGTAAATCTGCAGGTCTTGCTTTGCTCCTCGTGAATCCTCCTTCTCAACCGCCACAGCATGTGCGGGGAGTGGAAACGAGCAGCGAGCCACGTTGTCACGATGCAGCCAAGGCTGATTAGACAGCCCAAAATTCACTTTCCTAGTTTTCTGCGTGGGCTGCACACAGCGTGAGAGGGGATGAGAGAAAAGGCTTCATGGCTGGAAGACAGCTACAGTTGAGAACAACACGGCCCGCCTGACAAGGCCTTGCTTATACTGGGAGTAAAGGCAGCAACAGCAGAGGTCAGGATTTTCTCCTCTGCAGCTGTGTTGAACCTAGTCAGGGACCACACCATGTCCCTGTGGTCACAATTTTATACTACTCTGTCTCTTCTCCTCCCCCTGCACTTCCCTTCCTTGCTTTCTTTACCTTCCAGTCTCTTTCTTTCCTGCTTTCTCTCATGTTTTATAGGCATTAACATTACATGTCCTTCTCCCAAGACCTTTAAGGGAGAGCAAATTCTCTGTGTTGTCACGCAATTTTTCACCTATTAACCGGTAAACCGGGCTACATGCTCTGACCCGCAGTACCCGATGGTCTCTGAGCCCAGGGAATCCTTTAAGGTTACTGCGTTGCTGACGGATTGAATGAATGAATGGGTAAACAGACAAGCAAAGAAACAAACAAGCTAGCATGAGACTTGTGACTCAGTACCCTCTTGGTGGGAGGGAGCAGTTTCTGATGTCTCGTAGCCTTTGCTTGTTTCACTCAGAGCTGGCATTGTAAAATATTCGAAAGAACTATAGCTGACTAGAAGGATGCTTTTTCCCAGAATGCAGCAGGTGACCATGATTCAAAGGACCGGGTGGAGAGTACAGCAGATGCTGGAGCGACTTACAAGCTGGGTGACTCTAGTATAACTGAGTAACCTTAGCTTTGACTCTGCATAAACAAACTGGCCATCCCTCGCAGTCAAGAAAAGAGGTAAATAAAAGATATATGTAAAACACAGGATGCTTCATCGGCCATTCCCAAGCATATAATAAATGGGGCTGCTCCTGGTGATGAGGAAACCATAATGGTGCTATTGGCACAGATATTTGTTACTAATACTTAACATTGATTTTTAAAAGTTTGGAGAACTGCTGAGATAAATACTATAACCCAGGTAGGTATATACAATTATAAATATCTAACTTACTGATGGGTAAAAAAAAGTGTATCTGAGTGTCTTATTTCTACAAATCTAATTATGTTTAAAACTATACATATTAAGTAGTTAATTCCTATACTATACTCTTTTTTATTGTCATCTTAATTTTTATAAAATGCATTGGATAGGCTGCTTAGAAAGGGAAGTTTGCGAGATGAGACATTAATTTCACAAGTAGAAAATTGGGTTTATTCTTTACTAGCACTACTGACATTTGAGGCTGGATAATTCTTTGTTGTAGGGACTGTTCTGGACATTATGGGATGTTTAACAACATCCTTGTCTTCCTCCCCACCCTGCACATCAGTGTGTCCAGATATTACCAAATGACCCCTAAAGGACCACACCACACACACACACACACACACACACACACACACACACACACACACCACTCCTGTATCCTAGGTTGTAAACCACAACTTAGGACGGAGACAAGCATTCTACAGAACTGAAAGCAAAACACATGCCCGTCATGATTGCCCTTGGGCCCAGGAAAAGATATATGTCAGCTTACACAGATCTGCAGAATCTGGTCCTGAGCCAACAGTTTTTATGCAGGTTGTAGACAGGTCCTAACACAAAAGTTTTGTGAGACAACAAAACAAATGAACGAAACTCTGATGTGGTTCAGGACCACTGAGGAAACTCCCTTTCTCCAAGTGCAGAGTAGCAAAAGGAGAATTACAAATCAAAAGAGACGCAGCTTCACTAAAGAGTTAAAAAAAAAAATCCTTCTCCAACCATTTCCTTTAGAGAGAGAATAGAGCCTATGTAATTGGGTCAAAGCCGAGAACACATCAAAATTGAGGACAAAAAAGAAAAATGCCCAGCAAACTACAGAGACGACATTAGGGGAAGCTTTTAGGTTTTGTTTTCCTTTTTTTTTTAACATACAGTTCGACATAAATCAATAAATCAGTCCCCTGTTTTCTGGCAGAGGGACTAGGTTCTGAAATCATGATAAGTCAGACTATGAAAAATGAATCATGTTAGTCCTGGAGGCTGCAAAGCAACATGAAAACAATCACTCTTATGATAAACTGTATGGTGGGAAAAGCAATATGCAAAACTCGAAATGCAATGAATGATGGCATGTCAGGAAAAAGAGCCTGAAAGAACCCGTTCTTGCTGCATGAGTCATTGCCTAGCTCATACATATTCTTTTCTAGAAGCAGCCCCTATGCTTCAAAGCTACCACATACAGGGTATACTGTTTTCCAGTCATTATAAAATTAACAAAAGAGGCATTTAACTCAACCTTGCAAAGGTGGAAGGAAACAAGACCACATCTTTATGACCATATTGTTAGCAACTTGGCTATAAACTAATCCCTATTTACAAGTAGAGAGCGAGAGGAAAGAGATCCAAGTATCATACTAAGAGGGGCCATTGTTTGGTGCAATTACCTTTTACTCCCCAGATTCTATTATTTCTGTAGGTTCTTGGGGGATGGTTTTTTACATATAAAATTTGGTTGCTTGTTCTGGGTTTTAAGGCAAACTTGCACTCTTTAGCCCAAGGTGACCTGGAGAAGATCACAATAATTCTCCAGTCTCACAGTCTCCCAAGTGTTGATATTATAGGCATGAGCCACCAGGCTTTGTTTTAGGGTCTATATAGATTTTAAAGCCTATTATTTTTTGCATTTGACAGGGTTGTTTCCATTCACAAATTAATATTAATCACATTTTCCAAATACAGAGATATTATTGATTTGGTTGTTGATGTAAGACCCTCGTTTTTAACAGTGTCTACATGGAAGATCTCTCTGTAAACTCTGATTTCGCTGCATCCCAGACTTTTCAGTAAGTTACAGATTTTTTCCTTTAATCTAAAAGGGGTTCTAATTTCTTTTGTGATATTTTGGTTGATTCATTAGTTATTTTGAAATATGTTTTGGAGTTCCACAAATTTGTGACTTTCTAAACTTGACTCTGTTATTGAGTCATAATTTTAAATAATTTGATCCATCATGTATGACTTCAATCCTTATTCATTTATTAAGACTAGTTCTATGTTCAACCAAAAGTACATGGTAGACAATGTTCCTTGTGTACTCTAGAAGGATACACACTCTTGTTCAGTACAGTGCTCTAGGTGTGCCTATAAAGTCTAGTTGATTTCCTTTGCTGCTCACATCTTCTATTTCCTGTTACTCTTTTACTAAAAGTGGGATTTCTTTGAGGCAGGGTTTTACTCTGAAGCTGCCCTGGAGCTCACTGTGTAGTCCACAATGGCTTTGAATTCATGGCAATCTCCCTTCCTCGGCTTCCTTAGTGCTGGGATGATGGACGTGAGTCACCATACCCACCTATTAATGCACATGGGGAATTTAAGTCCCCAGTTATTAAGTTTATTAAATGTCTGTTGCTCAGCTCAATTCTGTCAGCTTCAGCTTCATGCATTTTGGGGGTCTGTTGTTAAGTGCTAAGTGTACTTCTTATCAAGCTTGTGGGTCCATCCATTTACCCTCCTGTCAACACTCTCACAATTAGCACTTGAATAAACAGGAGTGACAGCGAGGCAGAATGTTTAACATTTAAGAGTAATGAGTACCTTATGTTCTCCTTTTCGGGAGATGACATATCTCTGGATGACTGGTTAGCAAATATGTCTTGTCTAGATATAAATGCACTTTGAAAACTAAAGCCAACAAGTTGCTGAAAATTAAATTTTCTTTGATTTTGTATATTTTGTTACATATGTATATAGTAAATATATTTGCAGTCTGGCAATGGTGGTACGCTCCTATAATCCCAGCACTCTGGAGGCAGAGGCAGGTGGATCTCTGTGAGTTCGAGACCAGCCTGTTCTACAAGAGCTAGTTCCAGGACAGGCTCCAAAGCTACAGAGAAACCCTTCTCAAAAAACCCTGCAAATATACATATGTTTGCATTAGTAAAACTGAAAGTGTCTTTCTTAGTTGGTAATTACAAATGGGATTAATTCTGCAAATTATTACTTTCATACATTACTAAAATCCATGAAGTGAATTACTAACAATTACAAAAAGTCTTCAGTTCTAAAAGCATTTATTTTTATTTTATAAATGTTTTCCCTGCGTGTACATATGTGAACCATACACATGCCCAAGGAAGAGGGCAGAAGAGACCCACCCCTGGAACTGGAGTTGCAGACCACTGTGAGCTGCTGTGTAGGTGCTGGGAGCACCAAGATCCTAGGCAGGAGGAGCAGGTGCTCTTAACTACTGAGCCATCTCTCCAGCCCCTAGGTTACATTTTTAAAATGAAATGATGTGTGTAAGTGATGGATGGATATACAAAGAAAACGTGAAATATAGACACAGTAGAATAGTATTTGGCCATAAAAAAGTGAAAATCTATGTGATTGAAAGCAATATGGATGGAGATCGAGAACTTTATGTTAAGTGTTTTACAAGCAAAGACACATGGTTCTTACTCTTATGTGGAAGCTAAAAATATTTGTTTCATAGAACTTGATCATTGAGTAATGGTTGCCAGAGATTAGGGAGAGTAGGAGGAAGGTGGACTAGAGAAGGGTTGTATAATAGATAACTAAGCTCAGTTATATGAGAATAATGGGTTCTGGCATGCTTCAGCATAGATGAATGGCGACACTTTCTCAACAGTCTATTAAATATGGTATACAGAGCAAGAATGTGAAGTCTCCCAGCACAAAAAGTATAAGCATTTAAGGATATGGTGATTAGCACATCAAACATCATAAATAAACATATATGCATTGATTTAAAAATGACAAGCCACACCCAGGCAATGCTGGAGTATGCGTTTAATCCCAGCACTTGGGAGGCAGAGACAGGCAGATCTCTGTGAGTTCGAGGCCAGCCTGATCTACAAGAGCTAGTTCCAGAACAGGTTCCAAAGCTACACAGAAAAACCCTGTCTTGGAAAAAAAATAATAATAATAATAAAATAAAATAAAGGACAAAAATTTCCCAGAGTCCCTAGCTTAATATGTATAATAATGTGTGAAGTCTACCAGCCACAAAGCCTGTGGCCACACTGAGTAGCAGAATGCCTTTGATCTCAGAATAATGTTTTCTCTCTAGAGTTTCATCAGTGCCAAGGTTTTCAATTGCTGCTCTCTTGTTCCTTTGTGTAATTGTAGAATTCTTAGGTTTTAGCCCTCTAAATCATTTCTCTTCTTGTAATTGCTGTAGTGTTGCCACCTTAATATTTCCATTGTTCCTCTCTGGTGTTTTGTTAGCAGAGAGCTCTTTTACCACTGGGAAAATAAGGGCTATTATAGACAACTTGTAGAGTCTTGTTTTGCTCTGTTCTAAAAGTTTTTGCAGTACTACCTAAAAGGAACTGTTTGTTCCTAACTTACACAAATATGCACATAACACAGAGAGAGAGAGAGAGAGAGAGAGAGAGAGAGAGAGAGAGAGAGAGAGAGAGAGAGAGATTCATGTGCTTAAACAATTTTGGTTGGATATAATAATAGGAAATATTACAAAAAGTTCATATCCCTTCTCTGGTCTTTCTCAGCAAGAAATTCTATAGTTTGCTCAAAAACCTATTTGAAGATTTCATGTCAGTTTGGCAACTCAAACAGAATTGAGCATGACACTCAGCCATTAGTTGATTCTACTATTTTATAACTAGCAAGTTGATGCAGTTATCTGCCAGATTAATTCCCACTCAGGTAGCTTTGTCCCCGTCCAGGTCCCTGAGCTTTATACTGTGGCCATGAAATATAATTTGTTTCATTCTCACCCCTTTCTTCCGTTTTATAATGGGGCTAAGACACTACATGTTGTCATTTTACTTTAACTCAAAACAGATTCTAAGATGAGCATCATGATACATTTCTCCTATCCCAGCACTTGATACGATGAGGCGTGAGGATAGTAAGTTTGAGGCCAACCAAAGCAATATAGTGAGAATCTGTCTTAATTTTAAAAAAGAGGAGAGGAGAGGAGGGGGTGAAGGGAGGGTGGGTGGCCAACTCCTCTCTTCTCTAGGAAATCTTTTCAACCAAACTAGTTTGAAAATATCTGGAGGAGGTCTATGTAAGTATGCCATAAATGACATCAGGACAACCCAATGGACTGCCTCACAAACATCCTGTTAGTGCGATCTAGAAAGTCAATATTCAACTCCAGTACGAGGAGACTGTGTGCAATCAATATGTATGGTGTGGTGAGATGTGGGACTTGAAGCAGTCTGACAAGTAGATAACTGGCAGAATCAGTTTCCCTAGGACTCACTCCAAGAATGAAGGTCAGCAGGGCGGAATGAAGGTCAGCCGGGCAGTGGTGGTGCACGCCTTTAATCCCAGCACTCTGGAGGCAGATAGGTGGATCTTTCTGAGTTTGAGGCCAGCCTGGCATACAAGAGCTAATTCCAAGACAATGAGGGCTGTTACACAGAGAAACCCTGCCTCAAAAAAAAATTGAAGGTGATAATTCAGTATTATGAAGCTTATAAGAAACATAGGAGCCAAGCATAGTGGCCCATGCCTCTAATTCCAGCACTAGAGAGGCTGAGGTAGGAGGATTGCCATGAGTTTGAGGCTAGCCTAGGTTGCAGAGAGTTACAGCCCAGCTTCAGCTTTGAATTAAGACCCTGTCTTGGGGGGGGGAGTGGATATAATGTTCTTTACATAATGGCAAGTGACAAATATTACTGTGATCCATAAGTCTTGATTAAAGTGATGGATAAATGAATGACTGGACAGCCAATGAGACAGAATGCCTATTGCATGTTGCCATGCAGATTCCCTCCAGACTTGTGTTTAAGGGATGGAGAAGGTCATGTCCGGTGTTTAATACTGCTGGTAAAGGACAGGTTTGCTCCTAGCATCTCCTAGGAGAAAGAGCCATGACTTGGTGAACCCATCTGTTGGCAGAATTTTCTATTCCAGTTAATAGGAACCAGATCTGCAGACAGACAGTTGGTTGTGTTCTTACAAGGGGATCATTACTGAACAATTAAAATGAAAATAAGTATTTTAAGTGCCTTGTTGGAACAGCCTGCACAGCTTTGAACCTACTCTTTTTACGTCTGACCCAGGGCTTCTTGGTCTGCCTCCTCACACATATTCTGGTGATTTCTTTTCTTTTCTTTCTTTCTTTTCTGTCTGCCTGTCTGTCTGTCTTTCTTTCTTTTTTCTTTCTTTTTTTGAGGCCCGAATGCACAGTGTTGCCTCCTCTCACTTCCAAATCTGCACAGCTACTTGTTTGTCAGATCCTCTTGCCAAAGCAATAGTTCTTTGTTCTTTTTTTTATTACGTATACAATATTCTGTCTGCGTGTATGCCTGCAGGCCAGAAGAGGGCACCAGATCTCATTACAGATGGTTGTGAGCCACCATGTGGTTGCTGGGAATTGAACTCAGGACCTTTGGAAGAGCAGGTTAAGAGCAGGCACTCTTAACCACTGAGCCATCTCTCCAGCCCTAGTTCATTGTTCTTTATGGTATATAATAGGGAAATACATGTGCCACGACCTGCCCTCACCTAACTTCAACCTCCCCTAACTAGAAGAATGGTCAGAAAGGGACCAATGGGCAAACAGCCCCACTAGTTCTCCAAGTAGTAATGGAATAAGACAAACCCGAAGGCGTGGCTTTCCCTGCAAACCATACACAAAATGCTGTCTCCATTGAACGCTCCTGGTGGAGCTTCCTCCTCTTGATAATGGTCATTTTCAGATAAAGAGACTAGTTTTCCACTCACCTTTTCCCCCTTTGAACTACTGTTCCGTTTTGGGGACATATTTCAGTTCACTTTTAATATTCTGGATCTCCGATAGATTGACAGCAGGTCCTGGGAGTTTCTTTGCTCCAGGAATTGGCTTCTTCTCTTCCTCAGAAGTGGGAGGAACCCCCTGAAAAAAAAAGGAAAGAAACCAAAATCCAGGATATTTCATCTCTCTGGCTCATGGCATAGAGCAGGAAAACAAATATCAAAAGAAAACGTCAGAGTGTGATTCTAGCATGGGGACTTTCTCCTGTACCTATTATTCGGACAGCCTTAGAGTTTCAACAAAATTCCCTGCAATTTGTACAGAACTGTAAAATAATGTAAGGGGGAAAGTCCTTTCCATATGTCTTAGGACACATTAAGCAATAGTTGAGTGTCTGGTAACTAATAAACACTGCCAACAGTTAGAAGGGGCTGAGCTTCTCACGAAAGCATATTCTAAAAGCGACTCTGATTTAGTATCATACCATCCTCAGACACCTGATGGCAGAAATCTGTAAAAAGTCAGTGTACAGCTAGCCCCAATGAGTCCAGGAGTCTGCAAAAGTTTGCTCAGAGTATGGTGCCTGTCATCCTTTTGTCCTATGGTTCCTTTAGGAAACAAGCTCAGAAGGAAAGAAAACATCTCTGAATATGGGAGGGAAGGCCAGAGGCCAACCTTTGCCTGCTGCTTTGAATAGTTTCAATTTCATATCATCAAAGGAATCTCAGTTCTAGGGAGGGACATACAGCTTTTTCTTTTTGTGTGTGGCTCCTCGAGTACCTGAGGACAGAGGCTCGAATGTATACTTGATGCTTTGTATTTAACTGGTTTATCCCATAATCAACCTACACCTCTATGTGTGTGCACCTAGCACATACAGAAAAGGACCATAAAGCATTGCGATCAGCTACTGTGTGTAGCTCCATCTAGTTACAAGAGAAGAAAACTGCATGCTAAGCCTGTTCTTCCTACTTGCCTGAAAGGAAGATATTGGAGAACATTTGATCACCCTAACAGCCAAGGTATCATCTCTTGGATCAGATTACTTCAGGGGTAACTGAGTGACTGCCCTAACTCCTTGTCAGTAAAATCCATCCATCACCATGCAGAGGTCACATTTACCAGATCTGCTGGCAACAAATGATTGAGTACAGCAGCATTCCTAAAGTGATGGCATACCTGGCAGACAGGAACTCCACCCAGGAGAAATTTAGGCGGGAGAGCTGGGCTTCGAGTCACACTGAGGTCTGTATTTCTCCCACCAAGCCCTTCTGTCTTCTTCCCCTGCATCTAGGCCTCAGCAACTCTCCTGTACAAGTGTTTCCCCTAATAAACACTTTGTACCTTAAATGTCTGTTTGTTAGAGGACTCCAACTAATATAGTTTCCCGTGAAGAACAGTCCATAGCTCCATCTGCTCAACCAAGAATTGGGTAAACCAATTGTGTGTGTGTGTGTGCACGCACACACACACACACTGCAGGCATGCATGTCAAGGATAAGAAACTGCGTATTTGCCTCCCATGGAGACAGTGTTAAAGCTAATACTGTTAGTCCAGGTCTAGTGCCTGCCTGTGTCTCCTTCTCGAATGGGTTAGCACCTAGAGGAAGAATGTCCAAACTTCCCCGAACTCTGACAAATCACTAGGCGGATGTGTCCCTTATAGATATGTTTTTAAATTGTTTATTGGGGAGGATGAGTAGGCATAAAAGAGTGAGGTGTTATTCCTCTTGTAAGGACTAACGGGACTTCCTGTAGTTATTTTCTGTGCAGTTGGTACAGTGCTGATTAAACAGCTAATATGTCACCCCCACGAAATGATAAAGTAACTCGATGAGGATGTATCTGTTGCAAATCCCTGGGAGATAATGTTTCCGTAGGTCCAGGCACAGAGCCGTAAGCCTGGTTTCCGTTCTCCACACAAACACATCCATCACTTACAAGTGTTGATACACAAAAGGTCATTAAAACTGTAAAACACCCACTTGAAGAACCAGGTATTCCAGACTGTTCTTTGCTGGGCTTTCGGGAAGGGATTTTTAACAAGGCTATAAAGTGTTGCTTCTTCTTCTTTAATATGTGTAGCAGTGAAATGAAAAATGCTTCAGCACTGAGAAATGCTCCTACGGTTGGAGGTGGGTAGATCTTAAAGAAGCGCAAAGAGAAAAATGTTTCCAGATCCTTCTGCTAAGTTCCTAGGTAAGTCCTCTCCACTGCTGGCACATTTAACACATACAGCCAATATCTACGCTTATGTGTCTGGGGCGGATTTATAAGGTGAACTTACACAGATTAATAAAGGAATATTTAATGCTAGGCATCTTCCTTACATTATTAAGACCTCAATGGACTGGATTTTTTTTCCATTTTTTATTAAGATAAGGCTTGACATTTGATTTAGTGAGGTGGCATATAAAGGAAATTGTCATGATTAAGAATGTGATAGTATGATATTGTTCAGGACGCATTTTTATATTGAAGTTCTACCACCTTTAAAAACATAATGGAAATCATATTCCTCTACTTCTGTGAATTTATTATAAGAATTACAGTAAACTAGAGCATGAATAAAGAGGCTTCTACTTGAATAATGAAAGATAGCCCTTTTCCCAGATATCTCAAGCCAGCAGACAGCTAGAGGCTATTGATTCTTCCAAACAGCCAAAGAGAGTATGAGGGAAACCTTACCAACCCCAGCGACATCCCCCACTTCGGTGAGAGTTCTGTGAAGGGAAGTGTCTGCCTTGAGGATCACAGAGGAGTTGCCAAATGCTGCAGCATGGAGAAGCCTTTCCAGGTTACCCCATCCCTGCCATTCTTTACTACCAGATACCCTCCTGAGTTTTTCCCAAGGCTCTTACTAACGCTATAGAGCTTGACTTACTCATTCAAGTTCAAAACTAAAAACTCACTGCTATCAGCAAACACTACTAGCTGTTCTAAGTGCATGTGCTAAATTATTTAATTCTCACACCAACCCTACACATTTGCTTTTATCCCTACCTCACCACTGAGACTGAGGTATGGAAAATAAAACATTGCTCAAAGCCTCAGAACTCGTAAGTGATGAGACTAGAATTAAATAATATGTTTGGATCTTGGGAAGGGACAAGATGAAAAGGAAATATTGAAAAGAAAGTCCCAATGTGTAACATAATGAGGATAATGATATTTGAGTTAAAGAGTGAATGGGAGACTTAAAAGCAGCTCACCAGAACCCTCGGATTACTTCAAACAAGCAACTGGTTTTCTTGTGCAAAAGGATTTGGATAGAAGACCCATGGGACCCCGTGCATGCTTATGTCTACCAAGCCAGGTATAGAAGGTGCAATCCATGTTTGTAGGCAAGGCAAAGGGCTGGTCAGAAGCCACAGGTACACAAGAGACAGCCAGCGGTCACAGACCTTATCAGAGAGCCAATGACTCCGGGTCTGTTTTTGATGGGATGCAACCCTTTGTGCACTTCTTAGAGGATGTCAAGATCCAAATACCTTCTGAGCTTACCTGGGGTTCTAACTGGCTAGGATGGAGGTGAGCTGTTCTGGTTGCTGATGGTATGCTACAAATCACACATTCTACTATAATTCTGTTAGCATGGAGCTCAGCAACAAATCTTCAGTCTCTGTGAGCAATTCTTAGTTTGCAAATACAGATTACACTAATAAATGTGGATATGGGAGGAATTGTGAATTCACATTCAAGTTCCTCACTCATTATAATGCCACTGAAGGTAGCTGGGGCCTCAAGCCAACCCACAGAAATCCTATTTAATGCACCTTGTAGCTACGACAAAATACCCAAATACCCTTGTGACGTTTCTCTGGGAAAATTATTCAGAGGCCCAAGTCAGAATTTGAGCCATGATGTCACTTCTTCCCTCAAGCCCCACAAGCCCTAAAAGTCCCTGCTTGTATTGGATAAGGAATAGCCTTAGCTCTCTGCTCTACCCGTTGAACCCCAAGATGGAGGAGTGGCACAATGCATAGACCACCTCTACAGTCTCAGGATCTCTGTGAATATCTCCTTCTCTCTACCCTGGGAGGAATATCAACCTGCCATTTGAACACATGAGTGCTTAGAAAGCATACTGTTACAAACAAAATAATATAGGCCCTTGGTAGTTTTATACAATGTGTCCAAACCATCAAATTAGGGACAAGAACAGACTGATAGACAAGTGCTTCCCTAGCGTCCTAACTGAGAGGCTCGTGTTGAGCAGGGAAGAACCCAACGCTGCCCGCTCCACTGATGGAAGAGAATAGCTGAGCCCGGCACAGCTGTGGTATCAGCCAGTTTCACGGAGAAAAGGACCAAGCTACTTTCTGACTATTTGTTGTCATAGTGACAGAGAGCTTAAAAGGAAGGTGAGGAAGAAAAAATGTCCAATAGCAAACTAATGGAGGCGAGGGAGAGTGCCATGGCCATCCCTTTAAACTCCCCATGCCTCTCTCTCTTAAAAGCAGAACAGGAGCTCTGGAGTCTTTCATTAACATTGGATAACCGGGGAGATTTCTAAGGAGCTGTGCATTCATCAGTTACCTCCCAGATTATACTGTGTCCATTCTTTCACTCATTCATTCCTGACAGCAACCCTCTGAGGGATGGAGGAGACCCTGTTTGACTAACACAAACTCATGCACTTGACCCAAGTTCCAGACAGAATTAGTAGCTGAAATTTCAAAATTTGGTAATCCTATTCAAATACTCCCCCTTCTTACTCACCAAAAAAAAAATCTCTGATCAGAGGCTAAAGCCAAGGAGGTAAGATCATGATCAGGAAAATGCATATCATTTTAGGAAAGTTTGAGGCAGTGGGCCCGATATAAAAGCCATAAAAATCCTTACCCTTTAAAATGCCCTGATTTTTGTACTAATGAAATTATCTAAACCTTTAATCCCACCTCCCTCAGGAGGGCACTTGTTTCTGCTTGCTGCACTTGTTCATTTTCGTCTCTATTGCATGATATCTGAATTGGGCAGGGAGTAGAGAATAGGGAAATTCAAGGAGGGAGACTAGACAGAGTCCCATGGAAAGCCTTCTTTTCAAAGGAAGATCAAGATGACTGAACTTGAAAGTAACTTAATGCGCTTTCTTACTGGGCTCTCGTTGAGGTTGCTCTCCCCTCAGAAGCCACACCACACACAGCCTGCTCCGTTTAATCATAGATCCTGAGTAAAAACTTACCAAGCAAGTGACTAGCGCTAACCCCGAAGCACCTGTGTACAAAATCAGTCAGCAACTGAAGTCAAGCTTGGCCTCTTCAAACAACTTTGTCAGACACTTAGCACTGGCTGAAATGGAAAGAAGGCCCAGAATGTCCCTGCTAACTGAGAAACCTCGCCTCTGGGAAGACTCTGGAAGAACCAGGCCTTGCTTATCTCTGTTAGCTATCTTCCTCACCTCCTCTGCTTCAGGAGTGCACTCTTTCCTTCTGGGGGGCTGACCAGCTCCTGGTCGGAAGGCTCCCATTGGAATATTGATATTTGCCTAAAAGAGAAAATGAGAAATTTAGCTTAAGAATAGGAAGAAATTGCAGTGACATTCTAAGACAGCAATCATCGTGAGGAAAACGCTTCTGAAAAGTACATCCTCAGTGCTTTTTATCTCAGGAAAATTGCTGTAACAACAGCACAAAAATATGCAACAGAAAATTTCCCTTCCATTTATTACACCTTCCTGTATTCATCCTTGTATCTCTGCAGTGATTTTATAATTCCTTACTGGATGGAAGAATTTTTGAAGACAGTCTGTTCTGGCCGTTGCCCTCCTGTGGCGCATATTATTTTTCCCCTTTCGGTGATGAGGAATTTGCACATAATGATAGCAAAGTGGCAAAGAGCATCCACAGAAGTGATACCACATTTAGTCCTTCATCAGTTTCCTTTCTATGTACAGTGATGAGGATGCTTTCACATTTCCTGAGGCTCTACCTCCTTCCTGTAGCATCCTGGCACTGTTCTGGTAGCACCTCAGGCCTCTGAGTGGATGTTCTTCTAGCTTCTCCCCAACACTATCATGTGTGAGACAGTAAAGAAAAAGGACAGAGCTATAAAATCAATTTCCTTTTTTTTAATAAAAATTCAATTATTATCCTTTATTCAAATAAAATACTAATCTCCTTCAGTGGCAAGCATAAAATACCTTCTTGTAAACGTGAACTACTTCAAACACTAAAATACGTAAGAATATGCTGACACACTAATTTTGAACTTGAGAAGATAGTATGTAAATTTAAATTTTACCGGTATTTCTCCAGACATCAAAAGGTGAAAAGATTTAACACAGACCAAAAATGTCTTCAAACAGTGGTATCACTCAAATAAAACATGTTTTAAACAGTTTTAAAAACTAGAATGCACTTTTCCACTGCAGATAAAATGTTGCTTTAGAAGTAATTGGATATATGGGCTTTAAAAGGTTAAATTTCATGTTGATATGAGTGAAAACGATGCCGAAGCAAAAGAAGCAAAATGTGTTTGCTGACTTTTGACACAGTGGATGATTTGGGTACCACCCCAAATGAAATGAAGAAGAACATTTGGAGGCACCTGGTATATGCTCTCTCGCCAGGGTAATGATTAACCTATAGCAGAGGAAATAGCCAGTGTCATTGCTCACATGATGTGGTCTCCAAGGAGAGCGGGTTTGCAAACTCTCCCTTGTGCTAGAATAACGCTTATCCCACAGAAAGGAAACAAATTACAAAGTGTTAGCAATAGCAAGAATGGTACATCATTTTTATTCCAAGAAGTATTTTTTATCATCATGTATCATAAGAGAGACACATAAGATGGAGTGGAAGATGGATCTCATGGCCTAGAAAATATGGAGCAAATGTTTATCAATCTCAAGAGATCATAATTTTACTCTGTGGCCCGGGCTGGCCTCAAGCTCCTACACTCAAGTGATCCTTCAGCTTCGGCTTCTCCAATAATTGGAATTTCAGGAAGGCATCATCTCTCCAGGTCATCTCACAATTTCAATTGGCACAATTCCTTTGTTTCTTGGGAGGACACAAATTGATGCTATTCACTAGGGGTGTGTCTCAGCGATAGAATGCCCACTTAGGACGCCTGAGACTCTCAATTAGATCCAGCACCACAAAGAGGCAAAACTGAATAAAATTCAGGAACAGTATTTCACCTTTGACAGTATTTAGGTTGAATGACATACATCAGGCTTGAAATAAGACCAAAACAATGTGAACAGACTCGGAGAAGATGATCTATATTGAACCAACAGACTACTTCCTCCACTACAATTTGGATGAAAGAAGAAAAGGGCCAAGTCAGTAACTATTTGAGAGAAGATTAATAAATTAAAATTTCAGTTAGAGCCATGTGTGGTGGCACAGGCCTGAAATGCTAGCACTTGGTGGCTGAGTAAAAAGGATTGTGAGTTTGGAACCATCCTGGGCTACAAAGAAAGACTCTCAACTCCCCTATCCTGAAAAAGAAGTTTATTTAGAGTGCCCCATTCAACCCATTTATTATGAATCTATAGAAGGTATCTTCCTGGTAGTTAAAATCCTGTTTCTGGAAGATTTGGTTTTAAAGTCATTTGATCAAGCTCTGTAATCAAATGTAGTTTTCAGAAAGGAGACATGCAAAGGTGATGTTATGGGGTGACATCATTTTCTTATTTGAAGATTAATTCTAGAACCTCTTGTAGCCCTTCCATAGGTGGTTTCAAAGAGTGAAGCAGAGCTGGTAGTTGCTATAGATTCTTTCTAATTGTAAAAGAGACAGCTGTCCTGCGCCTCGGTATCCACATTTGTAGTAGAAATAATGGGCTCCTTCATGATTTTTAACCATAGAACCCTTCCTTCAAGTAAAACAATGCAGGGATATCGAAAATACGAGATAGTATTCATCAAAGAAGCTTCTCTTTGCCACAGACAGAGGCCATTACAGAAAAGCACAAGTAGTCAAAACACAGAGGACAGCTGATCATAGGGTGTCCAGTTCTTACGGATACATCTACAATACGACGCCTGCACCTAAGGCTCAGACATCACAAAGGAGAGTGAAGAAAGTTTTTAAGAGTCAAAGGACCAGGAAATCTGCTGTTAGGTTGTATCTCCTAGAGATGGCAGGGGAGCTTCGTCCAGGATACCTTAGCAATATGGCTGCCTAAAGAAAACCTAAACAATTTGTTGAAGATGCTCTCTTTTTTCCATTGTATACTTTTAGCTCCTTTATCAAAAATCAGGTGTTCATATGTTTGTGGGTTAAAGTCAGGGTCTTCTATTCGATTCCATTGGTCGACTTCTCTGTTTTTATGCCAATACCAAGCTATTTTCAATACTGAAGCTCTGTAATAGAGTTTGAAGTCAGGAATGGTAATGCCTCCAGTCAATCCTTTATTGTATAAAATTGTTTTGGCTATCCTGGGTTTTTTGTTTTTCCATATGAAGTTGATTATTGTCTTCTCCAGCTCTGTGAAAAATTTTGATGGGATCTTGATGGGGATTGCATTGAATCTATAGATTGCTTTTGGTAGAATTGTCATTTTTACTATGTTGATCCTCCCAATCCAAGAGCAAGGGAGATCCTTCCATTTTCTGGTGTCCTCTTCAATTTCTTTCTTCAAAGACTTAAAGTTCTTGTCAAATAGATCTTTCACATCCTTGGTCAGAGTTACCCCAAGATATTTTATGCTAAAAAAAGGAACATGGGATGTACTCACTCATATTTGGCTTCTAGCCATAAATAAAGGACAGTGAGCTTATAATTCACGATCCTAGAGAAGCTAAATTAGAAGGTGAATCCAAAGACAAACATATAGGCATCCTCCTGAATATTAACCTTCATCAGGCGATGAAAGGAGACAGAGACCCACATTGGAGCACCGGACAGAAATCTCAAGGTCCAAATCAGGAGCAGAAGGAGGGGGAGCACGAGCAAGGAACTCAGGACCGCGAGGGGTACACCCACACACTGAGACAATGGGGATGATCTTTCGGGAATTCACCAAGACCAGCTAGCCTGGGTCTGAAAAAGCATGGGATAAAACCAGACTTACATAGCAGACAATGAGGACTACGGAGAACTCAAGAACAATGGCAATGGGTTTTTGATCCTACTGCACATACTGGCTTTGGGGGAGCCTAGGCAGTTTGGATGCTCAACTTACTAAACCTGGATGGAGGTGGGCGTTCCTTGGACTTCTCACAGGTCAGGGAACCCTGATTGCTCTTCAAGCTGATGAGGGAGAGGGACTTGATCGGGGGAGGGGGAGGGAAATGGGAGGCGGTGGCGGGGAGGAGGCAGAAATCCTTAATAAATAAATAAATTTAAAAAAAATTTCTATTTCAAAAAAAAAAGAAAATCTAAACAAGGATAACACCAATAGCCATGCTAACACTGAAGGAAATCTCAGAGTCCCAGCCCTAGACAAAGGACTACAGGCAAGTAAGGAATCTCAGACTGGGGGAAATAGTCTTCCCTAAGAATGAGCTCCCTAGTTGGTTATGTGATAACAACTGCTCAGCCCTGAAATTATATACATATATATATTAATATATATATATATATATATACAAGTAACACTAAACTGGACTCAACCAGCTATATTTATATATTTATAGATATGCAACAACAGCAATTAAAGAACAAACGCCATGGATTTGAGGGGGATCAAAGGTTGAAGAGAGGAGAGTAAAGGAGATAAATTATGCAATTACCTTTGAATTTCAAAAAATTAAAACACATATTACCTAATGAAAAGTTAAGTGCAAAACAGGCAGACAAGGAGGGTTCATAACCTTTTCTTCATGACACTCAGCCTTGTGGAGTTAAGATCATCAGCTTTTATTTTGATTTTTAAATACCATTGCATTGATGCTGTATGGCTAAATGGATAAAATGAAAAGAAAGAACTGGTGCATCTTTGATAAATATAATAATTTTTTTAATTATGGAACATAGACAGTGCAATGAAGATGATAAAACTGGTCTTTCTTTAAGAAATAAATGTTCAAGTGGCCAGAGAAGGTATAATGGGATTTAATAAAAGCTGATATTCTTATTTTTTAAAAAAGATCATCATCTTTGTTTGACTGATAAACAGATTAAACCTCAAAGAGTTTAGAGTTTATGATCAAGGTCACATAAACAGTACAGCAAACAAAGGCCAGATTGCCAAAGCAAACTCTTTGAGTTAACCTTTCCGCTGTACCAATCTAGTCTCCCAAGAGTTCTTTTCCCTTGGCTAAAGTTAGCTCTAACCAGCTCTAAAATCGCAGGCGTACTCAGAGAGTGACCTTTGAAAAGAACACAAAAGGCATACTTCTAGAATAGATGCCAAACCAAAAGCTGCATTGAAAAATGAGCCATTAACTCGGTGGCATGACACTTTTTCTTCTTGAAGGCATCACTCAAGAAATCAGGAACCTAAATGGGTTTTGAGAACAGCAAATATTGATGGGAACGAAAGCAGCCTGAAACCATGTTGAGCGTCCAATCACCCCTGTGCATCAATAGGGGAGTGTAAGAGGAGTGCTTTGTCAACTGTGCCATGCACTACACTAGTAATAAGATAATTAAAGAGGCTTCATTATTATAATTGTAGGGCAGTGATATCTGAATGACAAATTATAGGCTACATTAGAGCCAGAGGAAAAAAATCCTTATAACTTGAATTTGGTGGGAAAATGTAGACCTGTAGATCATTCTTTTATTTGTCATCCAGAGAATTGGGTTACATTCTTGCCTTTTCACTGCCCTGCTCTATGTCTAAATATAAATAAAATACCTTTTCAATCACTCAGTACTTCCATCTGCAAACTGGGTGTGGTATTTGCTCTTCAAATTGTGTATAAGGCAAGCTATACTTTTTTTGAACTTTTTATTTTTTTCAACATAATATTTTTACTGATTCTTTGGGGATTTCACATCATATACCCCCATCACATTTGCTTTCCAGTACGTCCCTGCTCATACCTCCTCCCACCCTTGTGACCTTCCCCCAGCATAAAAATGTGCAGTTTATGTTAGATATATACCCACTGGACCATGGTCAAACTCTCAGTGGCCTTTTCCTTAAATAGAACTGAGTTGTTCCTCTGCCACACACCGGCCAGAAGCCATCTATTGTGGAGGGCAACACATAGCATCCTATCACAGTTTTTACGAGTTCTCTTCGATGGCTTCCTATTTCAGCTGTTACTATTTCCTTTGTTGGGGTGGGCAGGGAGGGGGAGGTTCGGGTAGAGGAAGGGATCATCACGGAAGTCATCCATGTCCTTATTTCTCCTCTGAGCATCTGCACTCATCGATATCATTGTCAAAGCATGAATCATGGTCTCCACACCGTTTCTGATGTCAGCACAGATCACAAACAGGGCTCATGGTTGCACCAGGGCCACGGACCCAGACAAGGCCTCCAGATGCAGCCAGGGACCATGGACAATCAATTTGCCTTCAAGCTGCAGCATAGATCATGGACATCTGGTTGGCTTTCAGTGATAACACAGGCCAAGGGTATCAACACAGACCGCAGATGCAGTAGGACCATGGACCCCTGGTCTTACTGTGGCCAGGTCTGTATTGATTTATGTGACCATGCTACCACCAAAGCTCACACAGACGTCTGTGATCTGTACTACAGTCTGAAGCCATGTTGATATTCGTGGGCAACGCTACCATGGGGAGGGGGAGCACACTGATGTGGATGACCTGTGCTGCCACCTGGGCCACAGTGATGTCAAAACCCATGCTGCCACTGTGTAAGCTATAGTTTCGGTTTTTTGTTTCTTGAGACAGGGTTTACTCTGTGTAGCCCTGACTATTCTGGAACTCACAATGTAGACCAGGCTAGCCTTGAACTCAGAGATCCACTTGCCCCTGCATCCTGAGTGCTGGAATTAAAGGCATGCACCACCACCACCTGGCTAGCTATAGTTTTTTTTTTTTATAATAGAACAAACAAACACAGAAAAGGCTTGACATGAATAAACCAAAATGAATATTAAGGTGTGAATTTATGTACAATCTCTATAAGTCCAAAGGAAGAGGGTCCTGAGATTTTTGTTTCCTTTTGCAATGTGACTCTTATTTCTTTTATGTTTGTTTCTTTCTTTGTTTTGTTTTTTGAAACAGAGTTGTTCTTGTGTACTCCTGGCTGTGCTGGAACTTGCTCTGTTGACCAGGCTGGCCTCAAACTCAGAGATTCCCTGCCTCTGCCCCCCGAGAGCTAGGACTAAAGGTGTGTGCCACCACCTCCAAGCTTGCTACTCTTATTTCTTGTTCCTTTCTGAAGTTTATGCATGTCACATATCTTGAAATATGCCCCTGATGCAGTAGACCTGGGTCATAACCTTCCCAAGCCATACATAATTGGTTACATTCTACAAATTGGGAATGGAAAAAAATCTAACAGGTCATTCTGGCTAGAGCAGGATACTGTTTCCTGATATAAGACCTATCTGATGTGAAATTAATACTGCCCTTGATCTCACCAGGTGAAGAAAAGTAGAAAGAATTCCTGTAAGTTAACTCCACCACTCCCTTAATTATTTGTATTGTTCTCCTTCCTTGGCTCTAGGCTTTGAGCCAGGAGGATTCTGGAAACAATATTCCCCCCCTGAGTCATGACTTACAGTGGGTTGACATCTTCTTTTCCCAGTGGGTTAGATCTTGATAGCTGCTGCTCACAGGATTCTGGCAATTTCTACTAAACCTCATTCCACGGCCACTGATCTATCCACCCCTCCTTTCTCGTCCCCCACTCACTAGCTCGTTTACAGAAACTACTGTGATTTATCTGAACATTGTGTGTTTTGCAAGGACTCCCACACTCACTGATTCTATCTTTCGCTTTCAAATGGCCCAGCACGTCCTGCCAGTATCAGTGGCCTCCTGCGTGCCATCCTCCTGCGGCAGACAGGAAATCCTGTCGGTTTAGATATTTCAGAATTTCTTTCGGCTCTGTCCTGTTCTCGGGCTTTGGCCTTCTCTCCATGAAGTACAACATGGTACTGTGAGGTTTATGGCATCTTTGCTGAAGAGGTGCAGAAAGAAGTGTGCTTTTAGACTAGAAAATGAGATGATTTTTTTTGCTATATTAGCCTAAACTAAGAGGAGAGAAGAAACCCACCTCTACCAACTAGAAGACAGCTGATAGGCTTTAAAATAAAATTCTACAGCTGTAGAATGCAGAAAGGCCTAGGGACTTTTGAAATGTGGAATTGATTCAAAACACCAAACTTTCCCACTCAACAGTTTCGAGAAACTCCCACACAGCCACTCCTCCTCACCCATGCTGTTTCATTCTGCAAGGTCTCCACCCAAACACTCTGTTCTCAACATTTCTTGTTCTCTTCAGTAATTTCCTGAGTGACTCAACGGTAATCTCGTCAGCCATGGTAAAGCAGCTTTCCAGAATGTACCGCACAGCTCTGAAGACAGTGTGCAGAAGTGCTGGGGGAAGCGGGCTGTATTACTGGAGCACTCGTAAATTCAAACCGTGACATCTTGTAGTCAGGGTATGACTACTTGCCTCATGTCACAATGTTGGAGCCTTCATCAAAGCATCAGAGAGCACTGGCTGGAGAAACACCAAACCCACTTGAGGGTTAGACTGCTATATTCAAGCTCTTGCTGCACTTTAAAGAAACCAGCATTGGAAATCATAAACAGTGCGTTTGAGTGGTTTATGTGAGAAAGAAACAGTATATCTATGATCAAAGAAAAGGGCTTGCCTCAAGAGTAAAACAAACATCAAATGAAAGTCAACTTTTTGTTTTAAACTTAAGAAAGATGAAGGAAAGTATGTGTCTTTGTTAAGATTTTGAGCTTAATCAATGATTAGCTGACCAGCCATGCAGGTTGGTAGTCTGCTCCTTTGTAGTAAGGACTGCCATACACTTGGAATCCTTTTCTTAAACTGGAAATCCAACCCAGGAAAAACAATCTACAAGACCTGTCTATACACAGCCTTTGCTTTGACAGAAGCTGCTTTCTGCTTCCATGGAGCCTTAATGCCCTGGGCTATAGAGAAGTAAGAGAGCTATGATATGATAACGGGTGGGTAAAATAAAGAAGTACTAAAATGTGTGGTGTGGAAATATTCCATTCTGCATGTGGAATGCATAACAAGGGAACCTTTCCCATAATAAGGTACCACACGTCTCTAACAAGGCAGGGCTCAGACAATCATTTCTTTGAATGTATGATAAAGGGCTTAGATTTAGGATCACATGAAGCTTGATTAAGTCAGTTAAGCCAGAGGCATTACAGTGGCCATACTTGCTTATGTTTCAAGACCACATTCAACATGGAATTATTTTGCTTTGTGCTTTTCACTTCAAACCAACTTGCTTTTAATATGATTTTAAGTGGCTATCAGCATCTTCATTCCAAAGACAGCATTTATGAATGTGAGTTGAATTCTTTAAGAGAAAAACATAAGTCATCCATGAAAAAGTATTACATCTCAAGTGACGTTGGCACTTGTGGTTTTATCCTTGAAACAATCCACAGTCATTCATCTCTGTATAAAGGGTGGAGAAAATTAGCAATAAGACCATAGGACACTGAATCTTAGGATCACAGTGAATGCCTGAGTCATGTGACTCAGCCCTAGGTAATCCCTAGGGACATCAGTTAATTTTTCCAATCCTAACTGGTGATGTATGAAAGTTACACTGCACTGCAGCAGGTACACAGCTGTTGAATCACTGTAACTAATGTTGTCATACAAAAGCTAAGCCCTAAAAGCTATTCACAAGAGATTCATGGGCTATTAGAGACTGGCTGGGCTCTTAAAGGTCATTTCGCACACCATCTTCTAGTTACAAACCATGAGGACCATTCTAGTCAAATCACGTAGCACAGCCACAACCAGGGCGTCAGACACGTTTCTAGTAAGTCATGATATGCTTAGATCTCAAGGGAGAGAACAAGTATCAGAAAGAATGGATCAATGTCAACCCAGAGATGACTGGTTCTGTGTGAGCTGAAGCCCTGGAGAGGCCTGTGAGGACTCCCAAAATTGGTGTGCTCAGGAGGGCCAGAAGAGGCAGCCAATGGTTGTGGTATCATTTGGTCTCATTAGAGAAAGCCACTGCACAGATGGCTGATGGCATTAGATTTCTCAGCAGTTCTAACTTTCCCTGCCACCTGTCATGTCACATCCCTTCAACTGAAGGGAACAGACCCAGTGTACAGAGTGTGCTGATGTCGCCTTGGTTGCAGCTCCGTTACAATCAACAATGGGATTGTCAAATTGCAATCCACAGGACAAATGCAAACCCCACTTCAATTTTAAACAAGGATCAGGAAGCAGGCACATTCATACACTTAGGGCCCTGTAACTGCTTCAGGGAATAAGAGCAGACATGACAGTTGAAGCCGACCAAATAGATCAAAACCAAATATATTTTACTGTCTATCTGGTCCCTTCTAGAAAATGTTTTGCCAACATCTAATAGAGAACTTTACAAACGCCTGGAAGAGTTCTCTGTAGTCTTGGGAAAAGTCAACTAGCTTCTTCAAAATGTTTTGATGCCATTAGCTGAGACTTAATGCAATGGGGGATAGTTCAACGGTCATCTTCAGCAAACATGAAAGATATGTTTGACATGAAAGATAACCTACCTTCTATAAGGATGAACTGAAGTCTAACCTCCCTGTTACTCTGGCACATTGGGGGAAATGGAGTTCCTTACAAGGCATAGACCGAAGACGCATCTTTAAACGGGTGTGTGTACGAGAAGTCAGGGATTTGTCATAAGCTGTCTAGCTTATTCATTGTAACAGACCTGTTATGTAGTAGTTCTTGTTCCTATTTCCATGGGAAAGTAAACTAAGGACAATTAAAGTCACAGAGGTTTGTTAACTACTTGACTCTATATTTTCTGCCCTACGCTTAAAATTGCCTCCTATGAGAAGCAGTTCATAGTGGCTCCGGTCAGTCAGCCCAGATGAAATAGAGATCTCAATCTAAGCTATTAGAAATTTACACTGTAAATCACTGTTCTGCAAGACTGCTCAGGGAAAAATTGAAAATGCTCGGAGAGCTCTATCTTCATGAGAAGAATTAGATGCTGTTAAGAAGTAATAAACTCTGAAAAAGTTTCCCAAACAGTTATGAAAACTCCTTTTATTGTTTGGTTGGTTGTTTTGGTTTGGTTTTTCGAGAAAGGACTTCTCTGTGTAGCCCTGGCTGCCCTGAATTTCACTCTGTAGACCAGGCTAGTCTCAAACTCAGAGATCTGCCTGCCTCTGCCTCCAGAATACTGGGATTAAAAGCGTGTGCCACCACTGCCCAGCCAGTTATGGAAACCCTTAATCAAATTATCAATATCCCATAAAACTTCGGGTATCCTATAGCATACATTTTGGTAATTGATAAAAATAGTGATGATGATGACTGATCGTAAAAGCCATTTATTAAGCAATACTATCATTCTAGGCTAGCATCTATGTGTATTAAATTCATTTCATACTTGCAGAAACACTGTAAAACATGTCCTGCAACTCACTCCATTAACAGATAAACCAAAAGATGAAAGACAAAGAGGATGAACTATTTACCTAAAGTCATGTAGTTAGTAAGTACTGCAGGCTAGGAGCTTATCAAGTATAGCGGTGAGGTATGAACCAATTGTTGTGCACCCTCCTCCTGGCGCATACTATGCCCCCTGAAAATGGCACTTGAATAGATTGGAGATGAGTATAATAAAAAAGTTACACTAGACGGGCTGCTCTTTCAGAAGACTCAGGTTCCATTCCTAGTACTCACATGGTGGGTGTGAGTCCCTCTTCCGGGTTCTGTGGGCACTGGGCACCAGGTACATGTTGTGCCCATACATACACCCAGGCAAAGCATCCACACACATAAAAAGAAAGTAATTTTTAAAGAATTTGAAGTGACTGAAGCGTATTGATTAGACCATCTAAGAGCATCCGATGATATTTACACAATCGGAGTGTTTTCTCCCCAGTTTTTTGTGTTTGCGCCAGAGAAAATCACAATGCAATATTCCTACTATGAACCATTTTGTATTGTGTCACCACTTTCATATTTGGTTTTTATGTACCGGTTTAAGGTTAATGTGAAGATGATAGAAAAATATCAGATAGTGCGACACTATTTAGCCGCAACAAAAAAATCTTTCATCTGAAAGTGCATTAAAACAGGTCTTTCAATGAAATACCGAATATAGGGAAAGAGACAACATCAGAGCCATAAGGAACCACTGATTGCCCTTGTTGGTAAAGTGGATGGATTTTCCTTAATGCAGCATAATAAAAGCCATAGAAAAGGGTCAATAGGAGCTTTTTAAATGTTTCAGACCTTAAAATACATCAAGGTCAAATTTAGTAAATAAAATGCTAGTGAATTTTCAGCAGAGACTGGTGTGAGCCAGAGCGCACTAAGGAAGAAAAATCAATACACTTCCAGATTTAAAAGGAAGGGATGAGAAGGCAGCTTGATAGTGTTTTGAAAAATAAAAAGGGAAATTTTTGTGTAGCTCTTCAAGAGCTTGGAGTGCAGTGATCAAAACTCTGATGCCAACTACCGTTGCGATCAGAAATAGAATAGTGGCTGTTCCCAATGACAGCTACTGTGGTGTTTTTAGGGTCTTGTTTGTTAATTCCTAAACAAAACTACTATTAGCTCCGTTTCACAGGCTGGAAATGGAGGTCCAGAGGGGTAAAAAAGCAGAAAGTCCTTGTCGGGGTTTCTGCAGCAGCACAAAATGGATTCAGGACTGCGGGCTGTTTCAGAGTCCGTGCTACAATTTGAATACCATGTAAAAGAGAAGATTCAAAGGCTCAAGGTTCACAGGTCCAGGCAACAAAGCGATGCCCACTGGCGTTGTCAGCATACATGAAAAACTCACTAGACAGAGCTACCAAAATGTTGGATGTCAACAAATGGAAGGCAATCCTTGCCACTCGCGCTGGCCCCTCCTTGAGCTTGCTCAGTGACAGGTTTCCAGACATTGGTATACATCCTGACACTCAAGAACTCCATCAGTTTAGGGGGATGCATTAGGCATGACCAGTGATGGTCTGTCTCTCCAGTACCCTTCACTGCTGTATACTAGGACTTCTTAAACCTTCAACAACCTGTTCTCAGCCTGGCCAAACGTTCATTGCCGCGGCAAAGCTCAGTCAGCCTTTCCTGATTGTGTTTATGCAGTGTTTGGTGCATTAGAATTACAATACTCAGGAGCCATCGCAGGCCTGGTAGCATTCAGCAAAGTCCAGGAAGAGAAGAGAGGTTTCTTCAGGGGAGGCACAGCTAGATTCTGTGCTGACAAAAGGCAAACAGAATTTGACAGTAAAGTATTGTGCCCAGAGTCTCAGGGTGGGAGCTATTTGAGAGTCAAAACTCAGAGCCCTCGAAAGAAATAGCAGATTAAGTCTTGAGTGAAAACAAATCCTGGAAGTTATTTTCATATTGTATCTGCATTTCAAAATGCCTGCTTCTCTGTGTCCTCTTTGTGGATGGCACTTAAGTCAGTTTAAGCAACCCAAGAGTTTGTTCGAATGGGGAAAATGAATAACATAGGAACTTAAACTCACAAGGTTTTAGAAGAACACTTGACTTTAAAAGGTTATTGTTTAAAGAAAGATTTGTTTTATTTTATTAGTACTGGGAATTGAATTCAGAGCCTTACACATATTATTTGTGTACTCTACTACTGAGCTAAACCTCCTGCTCCCAAACATATATTTGAAACAAATGAGTCACGCATACTGTGACCTATTGTTAGATCTGTAGATCAGTTGATTATAAAAATGAAAATTGGATACTCTATTCTCTATCAATGAGCACATAAAAATACCATATAGACAAGCATATTATATTTTAATTAACTTTTAATAGCTATATATCCTTATTTTAGTAGTATATTTAATACATGCATACCAGATATACTGGTCAGATCAGATTAAGTAGTGTCTTCTATGCCTTGTTATTTTTGGAGCCTTCTGGGGTCTCTCTCTGGTTTTTCATAAAGGATAGAATAAGATATTGGGAAGCAAGTGCCTTTTGCAGATTGCAATTCTCATTTGTAAACTCAGATTGTCTTACAATTCAGAGCAATCAAAAGTAGCTCTGGCTCTTAGTTATACCTTTTCAGTCTTAAAGCCCTTTGTCGATTCTGCCCCCTAAGTCTTATAAAGGGGGATTTCTTTTTCTTCTTAAAGCTAATAATCAGTTAGAGATGAACAGTCGCAGTTGGTGTGACTTCTTAAGGAATCAGACCAGAAGCCACAAAGTGGATGGTAAAACATAAATATACCTACTTACCTGGATGGCTCTGACGTTGGAAACTGGCTGTTTCGACATATTCACAAGATCTTATCCCTAAAAAAAAAAAAAAATAAGACACTGTTAGAGGTGGCAGCCTTCAGATTCAAGGTCTTGATAAATTAGAGTTTTAACTCATGATTCAACTGAGCAGTTGCCCCTTTCAGTCCCAGTTTCTGCAGTTACTTGGAGACTCTCCTTCGCAATGCCTCAGGGAGAGCGAACACTAGCGCACCTTGATAAATCATTCAGAAGGAGATACACTGAGACGCCTTGCCCCCGATGCAAACGATAGGTGAAGAGAAACGTGAAAGGCCCTATCATCTCTTTCCCTGCCCTCTTGACCTTCTGCCAAGAACAGCAAACCGAAGAGGTGGTGGGAATAAAACACCTTTGTTCGGCCTCAGAGGCTCTCGGCTTGAAACTGAACTTTTGATCTGGACTCATCGTTACCGGGGCAGCTCCTCAGTTCCTCAGGAGCAGGTATTCTCAAGAGGCTACTCAAAGATGTCTCCACTTCCAAAGGCCCTCTCTTGGCTGTAGAAATGTCTCTTCTCCTGGAGACTCTGAAGAACTGAGTTGTTTAATCCTCACATGTATCCTTCCTAACATTCCCAGCAAGCCTAAAGCCTAGGTTCTAGAAATGAGAATGTTCTAGAACTGTCTTCTTTCAGTAGCACTATCTTAGAAGACAAGTAGAACTGACTACATATTGGACCTCACAAATGTAGAAGTGCTTTCTTCCCCCCTCTTTCTTTCTTTCTTTCTTTCTTCCTTTTTCTTTTTTTCTAGATATGGTTTCTCTGTGTAACAGCCCTAGCTATCCTGGAACTTGCTCTGTACACCAGGCTGGCCTCAAACTCACAGAGATCCACCTGCCTCTGCCTCCCGAGTGCTAGGATTAAAGGCGTGTGCCACTGCCACCCTGCATTCCCCAACTTTCTTTAAACGTGTGAGACCTAACTTTGAGCACTGGAACCAAAGCCCATCTAGGGATGTGGGCTATGCTTTGCTGGAGCCAAAAGAACAAAGAATAACAGTGAACCCAGTTCTGGCCGGTTTTTTATAACTGTCTGTTAAACATCAACTAGACCAAGTAAAAAGCTAAAAACTCATTGAATTCAAAACATTCTCTGTTCCAAAGCTTAAGTGAATTAACTGAATCTGCTGGGAGCTATGTATATGTATGTGCTAACATGTGGCGGAATGAACACAGGAAGCAGTACTATTGCTTCACACAAAGCACCTGAAGCTTGGACAATGTCATTCAATGTTTCTAGACGTATTACTTCTTCCTTAAAATGGCCCTCCTTCACAGCTGATGGGAATATTTGAGTGCCACAATGCCTCCAGCAAGGCTTCCTGAATGCTGAAGCATGGTGTGACTGTGTGTTGTTGCATTGTTGCCAATGGCCACAGCTGATGACTTCTGGGTGTTATGCTCATCTGCAGCCTGAAGTATAGAGAAGAAGCGAAGGATGCTCTTCAACAGAGAAATGAATGACCAGAGAACTTTGGCAAAAATGCAGGTGTTTTTATTTTAGATCTTAGCTTCTATGCTATGAAGATAAATAATTGTATTTTTATTTTTAAAATATCTACAATTATTGTATGTCAATATATAGTTTTGGGAGATATGATCAGGAAAACAACAGCACTTTTAAAGTTTCATCTAAATGTTTTGCTAGGATATAGGTATTTCTTCCACAATAAGGGTCCAGGAAAAACTGATTTTAATAAAGTTAAAAATTAAGTAAGAACAACAGATTGAACAATCAAGGATCATTTTCTCTATGATTGGTTTTAAGTTGGCTACTACCTTCCACTCAGCATCAAAGAGACTTGAAGAACGTTCTAATTTGTCATTCATTCTAGGGTCCACAGCTCAAACCCAAAATGATATGCTTAGAATAGCTTCATTTTTGAGGTTTCCACTTGGCAAAGTTAAGAAACATAATGCAAAAATAATTATTATTTTAAGACTTTAAGGGCCTGACCAGTGGTCACCATGTGTACAACACAATTAGACTTGAATTAACATATTTTTGAGACAGGGTTTTACTGTTGTAGCCTTGGCTGTTCTATAACTCACTCTGTCCACCAGGCTGGCCTCGAACTCACAGAGATCTGCCTGCCTCTGCCTCCTAAGCGCGCCACCACCTGGCAACATTGTTTTGTTTTGTTTTTTTGTTTAAGTTACTGTATATTCATTTAAATCATGAGGATTAGGAAATCCCCTTATGTGATTACAGTATTAAGTTGAAATGCAAGACAGCGAACAATGAGTGGTTTTACTTATGTTACATTGATTTTTGTCTGGAACTTATTTTTTTCACCGGCAGTTTGCACTAACTACTGGATTGCAATATTTCCTGGGACGCCCGGAGCCTAACAGACGCATGAACCTTGTCTCCCCTCTCCAGCTTTGGCATATTCTCATTTGTGTGTGCATCTCTTCTTTTTTTTTTTTTTTTTTTTTTGGTTTTTCGAGACAGGGTTTCTCTGTGGCTTTGGAGCCTGTCCTGGAACTAGCTCTGTAGACCAGGCTGGTCTCGAACTCACAGAGATCCGCCTGCCTCTGCCTCCCGAGTGCTGGGATTAAAGGCGTGCGCCACCATCGCCCGGCTGCATCTCTTCTTAATATCTTTGTCCCTCTTCGGTAGAGACATCGCCAGAAAGTCAGTTCGCTTCTTGCTCTCATTTCTCACCATCAGGCTAGAGAATATTTGTATAAATCAGTTCAGCAGCAGCTGCTGCTGTCCTCATTATTTGCAGTGAAACCAGGGCAAAGCAGAGGGGGGAATAAAAATAGACAGTGTTCCCTGGCTGTTTCCCTGGTCCAGCATTCACCTCCGTCAGGATGCGGAGTGGAGTGTACCTTCCCTCGACATCCGCGCGCTCCTTGCATGGATGGGAATGGCAAGCGATGCCCTCTAAACTCAGCCCATCACCACCCACTTCAGGGCCAGTGCTTCTTATCCAAATAGGTCCTCTTTACAACATGCACTTGCTATGTCTGTCTCCCGGATCTGGCTAAAAATTTGAAACACTGCGAGTTTGACAAGGCAT
Organism: Microtus ochrogaster; assembly: GCF_000317375.1. Classification (NCBI taxonomy): domain Eukaryota; kingdom Metazoa; phylum Chordata; class Mammalia; order Rodentia; family Cricetidae; genus Microtus; species Microtus ochrogaster. The sequence continues at coordinate 51,841,178 of NC_022026.1, forward strand.
ACATTGACTTTAATAAGCTGGTGAGGCTTGCCAACCGGACACAGGTAAGTTTCCCTGACAGTCTGTGGGAACTTTTAGTGGTCTGTTTGCTGAGTCATGGATGCTAGACACCCCCCCCCTTTTGTTTTTGATTGGGCAGCACCTAATATCTAGTTTCTAAATAAAACCCTTCAACTTTTTAAAACTGGTGAACATTAATATCACTAATTTCACAAGAAGAGATTAAGGGGAAAATCAATCGCTGTTTGGAGAGAAGAGCTGTGTGTGTTCTTTTGAAAGGTCAGGAAAATGAGTAAAGCTCTATCTCAAAGGGATTTATCTTCTATCCTGAAGCTAAAAATAATTCTCAAGGAGGGGGGAGAACGATGCTCTGACCACTTCACTATGCTGGGAGGGAATAGAGAGTCGGCAGTTCCATACCTTGGAATCTGGTGCCCACAGAGATAAGGACACTGAGTGCTGCCCTCTGCCCTGCCGGGTACAGGAAAACAGGGACGAAAGCAAAGCTCTCGAAAGGATGATTCTGTCTACACAAGTTTGTTGTTGAGACCAAGCCCGGCATTTAAGGAAAAGAGGAAAGGATTCTAAACTTGCGCCGTCTAACTCTTTCACAGTGGTTTTCTTTTGGCAAACAAACACACAAAAAGCTAACATTCCAGCTTTCCTCTGCCCACAGCTCTGATTAATTCTCAGAGCCTGTTAGCAGTCTGCAGCTGACTGTAACACTACCCAGCAAAGCCTCAAGGTCACAGTTATCATATCTGGATTGTGGACGTTTTCTTAACATGCCTGTCAATGAAAACCCCTTTAGTTCAATACACACGCGCATGCACACACGCGCATGCACACACACGCACACATGTACACACACACATTTACTTTATAGAATCAGGGTGACCACCAGTGAGTGGGCAATTGACAAAGAAGCTGCAGCCAGTACTTAGCAAACTACAAAGTTATGAGGGATTGAAGAAATTTCCTCTAGAAAGCTAAGAGCCAACGCAGGGTTCTTCTGCTTACCTGCTCTCTGGATTTGTTTACTGCCTAAGGACAGTCCCAGGCAGTCAGGTGCAAAAACACAAAGCTCTTTAGAGGGTAGAAGGGACTCCCGGTGTCGTCTGAGCTGCGATCTCAATTCCAGCGCTTTTCAGGTGGCTGGAATAGCTGGAGTGCTCTGTGTCTCTCCGGTCCTGAGAGCCGCTCCTGGCTTGGGGCTAGAGGGGAACTCGGTTTAAGGCTAACTGTTAAAGAGAATTCCTGTCATAGCTCACAGTTGTTCTTCCTAAATATAGAGTTTGATACAAGCCATAGGCTGGCTGCCTCCGAAGGGCTTGTCCGTGTAGAAAGCAGGGCTCAGATATCAGCCTGGAGGTGGCTGCGTTATCTTACTGCCCTCCTAATCTTCCTGAGGAGGCTGGCTGCATTCTCTCACATTTTTTGAGGGGTGTAACGAACTTCAAAACGTAGAAGTCTATCTTTAGCTGTATTATCTAGAGGCCAGAAAATGAGAAAAGGTTCATTAAAAACCGGGGGAAGCAGGGGTGCTGATATCAGACATTGCTTGAATCCAAGCTTGGTCGCTTGGGAGCTGTTAAAGTTATTTAATAATTGGCACTCTGTAAGCAGTCACCAAATAATAGAATTATACCATTACAGCAAACTATAGGACACCGTCCTAGCTTGTAGGTCGAACATGGTTAAAAATGGATGGGCTGGCATGGCTGCCGGGCTCAGAGTCCTTGCTAACTTGGCTCTACTGCTTTTATTGATGCATTGACCTTAGATCTTGGCACACAGAAGAGAACAAAAAGAAGGGAGACGTCTACTTTTAGGTTTGGCAAGGGCCAAGATTAGGAACCTGGAGGAACATTTTTCAAATCCGAAGGCTCACGATCACTGTTTTGAACATGGCTCTGTTGTTGAACTTCTTCAGTGTCTGAAATTAAACTCATATAAATCACACCTTTAATCCCAGAACTCGAGAGGCAGAGGCAGATGTATCACTGTGAGTTCAAGCTCAGTCTAGTCTGCGTAGTGAGTTCCAAGCAGCCAGGATTATGAAAAGAGATCCTGCCTCAAAAAATAAAATAAAATAAAAGCCAACAACAACAAAAACCCAAAACAAACCAAAAAAAGCCTCCAAAACAAAATCAAACCAAAAACAACTTCCCTTTGGTAGAAATACTCAACCGAGTAAATAGACTTAAACCCCAGCCCCTGGGTGAGCCCACTTGGGACCACTGAGACAGGGCATTCTCAGCAGCAGCAATAACAACAACCATTCTTGCTATGTGAGGAAGAGAAGCTTCAAATGTTCTGAGTCAACCACCGCCTCCTGGCCAGGGGTGAAGTCACCAAGCATGGTGGACATCAACGGGGTCCAAACTTGTGGAGTGGAGAGTAGTTGTCACCTGACCATCAGTCCCAGCTGGGGCCTCTCAGAAGCACGAAGAAGACAAGCACCTTACTTGACCTCATACCACGACCCTTCAAATTCCCAGGCCTCCTGTCAGCTCGAGGCTCCCGTTAAAGTCCGCAGCTGCCCACTGGCACACTCAAGCACCCACTGGGGTGATGAGTGACAGTTAAGGAGGAGGTGCAAGGAGACAGGGAATGTCTATTTCTGACTGGGACAGTCAAGATGAGGACTAGGTAAATGAGACAATGGGTCTCGCTCAAAGTGTAGAAAATGCGAAGCCAGAGGGCACCGGACATTGAAGGGAAAGCATAAGACTTTGGGGCATATTTCAGTAAAAATTACTTAAGAGGAGAAGGGAATGGCGTTGTTCACAAAAACACAGTTCGCCAAAGTCCTTTTTACCTGCATACATTCACCTCTCCCACCCCAACACACACACATTACAGTCCAGGAATTGCAGGCTATCTATCAACACAATACATGTGCAAATCCCTTGTTCAGCTAAAAGTGCTTTCTCTGGCATCATTTTATCGAGTCCTTTCAACTCTTCTGTGAGTTTAGTGCCATTGTGCTTATCGTAGGAAAAAAGCAGGCGACAACTCATTCTACTGACTCAGTCAGTTCTTCCTAGCTTTTAGTTTTTAGACAAGGTCTAGCGCAGATCTGGCTGACCTGGAACTCACTAAGTCGACCGTGTTGAGCTCAAAGCATTGAAATCTGCCTGCCTCTGCCTCCCAAGTGCTGGAATTAATGATGCGTTCCACACCTTTAGCCTATTCCTAACTCTCAACTCTCAAATTCTTTCCTAGTATACAAAAGCACCTCAAGGAAGCACGCTCACGTGTGCACCTCCACATAGGCGCGTGTAAGTACAGCACCTGGTTAGGAAACATCCTTGCACACTAGTGAAGAGATGCAATTCCGGGCTCGTGCAGAAATTCTATTATGTTGAAAGACCCAGGCTCTTTCAAGTTCAGTCACCTTGCCGCCCTGAACAAGTCAGTATTTTATCAGCAAGGTCTCAATATGACAACCATAGCTCCAAGAATCAGGATCTGTCACGTACATCCAAACAAGGAGGAGGAGCAGTGGCTGCAGAAAAGGGGGAGGAGCAGTGGCTGCAGAAAATGAGGCTTTTATTCTCCCATAAAAGAAAATGCTTTCTCAGTTCTCCAAACCAACTTGCCCTTACATCTTTAAAACAAACAAACAAAATGATAATGGGTGCCATAGCTGCAAAGGAGATAGATAGATAGATAGATAGATAGATAGATAGATAGATAGAT
>NC_022026.1:51844982-51860439 GCF_000317375.1 Microtus ochrogaster
TAGATAGATAGATAGATGATAGATAGATAGATGATAGATAGATAGATAGATAGATAGATAGATAGATAGATAGATAGATAATAAATAAATGACAAAGGTGAATGAAGTAGAAATGATAACAAACAGCCTACAAACTGGTATGCCCTTAGCAATGAAGAGACAGAATGCTAGTGATGTAGATAAGGTCTGCACACATATAAAAGGCTTCATATAAGTGTACTTTCCTACACATGACCTCATGCAATATGCACCACCTTACAAAGCAAATGTATATTTTGTAAGTGGCAACATATTTTTAAAATAAATATGAAGGGGAAAAAGTCAGTGTAAAAACTCTAGAATCACACTTCACAGGATATACAAACATGAATCACACATAACTTAAAGACATAGGGTTTTTTGCTGTGATTGTTGCTGTTTTGTTTTGTTTGAAGATGTATTATATAGTCTAATCGCGTGTGTGCACCCACATGCCTATGGAAGCCAGAAGAAAGTCTCAGATTACCTAGCGCTGGAATTAAAGATAGCTGTGAGCTGCCTACCATGGGAACCATGATTCCAAGTCAGGTCCTTTGCAAGAGATGTATGAGCCCTTAACTGCTAGGCACCTCTCCAGTCCCAATGCATAGCTTTAATTCTAATAATAATATAAGGAATATTGAAATATGGAACAGCTTTCAAAGTATACTATTAGCACCAAAAAATGGGTCCATAGAATAAGTACTGATACCCTTTCCAAATAAAAATTTAAAGGACCTGTGTAGAATAATAAAATAAGTACATTTTCTGTATGTACATTTGTCATAGAATTAACCTGTTTATATAAAACATGCTTTCTAATCAAGAGGAAAAGCAATGCTAAACTTGGATATGGACCACAAAGGATTGAAAAGATGGCTAAGAGTTTAAGAGTTCATACCACTCTTGCAGAGAATCCAAGTTTGGCAACTCATGAGAGCCTTTAACTCTAGTTCCGGATCCTGTGCCCTCTTCTGGTCTTTATGAGTACTGCACTCATGTGTGCAAATCTCTCCTCCCTCTCTCTCTCTCTCTCTCTCTCTCTCTCTCTCTCTCTCTCTCTCTCTCTCTCTCACACACACACACACACACACACACTTAAAAATAAACCTTCAAAAGGAAGATATACAAATATCTAAATATCCAGAGCCAGCCGGATAGGTCAGTGGGTAAAATAACTTGCTGTCAAGCCTAATGACCTGAGTTTGGTCCTTGAGACTCACATAGCAGCAGGAAAGAATCAACCCCACAAACATGCCATCTAACCTCCACATGTCCCCCATAAATAAATAAATAAATAAATAAATAAATGTAATAAAAATGTTTAAATAATCAATTTTCCAAAGTATATAATAATTTAATTTCAGAATTCTGCACGTGTATAAAATACTGTGTATTTATTTCCATTTTGTAAGTGACAGAATGCACTGAAAAAGTTCCGGTCAAATTCCTAGAGTGTGGCTGAGTCAAAACACAAATGAAATTATAATATTCATCAAAAACTCATGGATGATTTGGAAAAAATGGTAGAGTATCAAATGCCAAGACCGTCAGGAAGTGGAAACTGGATCTTGTCAGGGACACTGTGAGCCAATCCACTTCTTCCCTTAGCTCCTGGTTCTGTTCAGTGGCCGTATGTCGTCTCTCTCCTTAGACCTTAGCTTCATTCCACAAGCACCCACAAAGAGGAAACCTTTCTTTTAGAAAGAAGCAATGTGTAGAATTGGAACTCCACTCACAAGCAAAATACTTTTCATGTAGTTTTGCACAGAACTTGAGCATCTCCTTCCTCCAAAATCTATTTGCAAAAGGAATGTTTGCTTTATCCTTATAGAATTTAACAACTTGTGTCCCCAAAATATTCTCCTTCTGTAATAAATGAGTATTCTGCCTCAGAAGGGGATTCAGATTTTCATCTCCAAAAACACACTACCTTGCCTTCTGTCCTTAAAGAAATGACTGACAACCAACTCTCAGTTGTCCTGTGCTTTTAACTAAGTTATCTTTTAATTTTTTATTAATTTTGTGTATATATGTATGTGGGTGTATGCAAGGACACATGCCACAGAGTTCATGTGGAAGATAGAGAACATCTCTCAGGAGTTGGATCTCCACCTCCCTTGCGGAATTCAGTGATAGGATACAAGCCATCTTGTATCACACAAGCACTGAGCTACCTTCCTAGCCCCAAGTCACCTTTTAACAGAAGAATAACTTCATTCACTCATCGCTTGTATTAATGTTGTTTGTTGTGATCCTAGAACTGTTCTAGAAGTTGAGGACTTAGAAATGAGGAAGATATGCTTCTCTGAACCTGTTCACCAGTCTTCTAGAGAAGACGAATAACAACCTAGTTGTAGGTTTCGTGTGCTATGGGAAAACTGACCACACAAACTGCTATAGAGTTCATAGGAAAGTGCCCTGATGCTCACACCCAAAGGATAAGGGCTTTACAAGGGGGGAACGTTACAGCTGAATATCCTAAATGTCTACCAAGTGTCACCACTCTTCCTTCCCCACTCTTGGGGTAGGGGACAAGGTACAAGACCGAATAGCTTGCTCACCACCGTCGGCCCTCAGAGCTAAGCAAACAAACTGGAATTAATAAATCCTCTTCAATCATTTATAAAAAACAAAACCTGAAGAAGAGAATGAGGGGAGGGGTGGTGGGACAAGCATCTCTTTAAGAAATTAAATTGATAAGGTGAGAAGGGACCAAGAAAAACAACATTCCAGAGGGCCGTGAGCATGTGTGTCAAGGCCCTGGGATAGGAATGTACGACCCCAGGACACAAAGCCTTAACATACGGGAGATTGGCATGAGATGAAGTCAGAAGGGTAGGCAGGGACTAGTGGGCTTTTGTAGGCTATTTTGGCAAAAGATGCTAGTTTTTTGTTTTTTGGTTTTTGTGGGGTTTTTTTGTGCAATGGGAACCCTTAGAAGGTTTCAGGTAGCAGACTTGCCTTGGCTTGAGCCTTAATGAGTTCACCATTGCTGCTATTACTATATAGAAAACTCTGTGCTAGGAAAGGTATGGGAATAGAAAATGACAGAAAGGCTGCAGGTGATGGTAAGCTGAAGGAAGAGGAGCAGAGCATTAAAAATGTGCCCTAGGTATACACTCAAAAGATGTCTTATAAGGCAGAAGTGATGACCCGGTGCTTAAGAGCACTAAATGCTCTTCCAGAGGACACAGATTCAATTCCCAGCATGCACATGGCCAGTTCGTAGCCACCTGTGATTCTATTTTCGTGGAAGCTGATGCCATTTTCAGGCCTCTGTGGGCACCAAAACACCCATACACATGATTTTTTTTCTAATTTTTAAAAAGATGATCTCTTGTCAACAGACTAGATGTGGTGGAATGCCAAAGACAAGTGTCTCCTGAACCTCGATCAAAAGCTTGGGTCATGAGACTTCAAGGAACCGGTACAGGGGAGGGGGTGTGAGGAGAGCGGTAACCATAATGTGAGCTTCTTGCATACTTGACATCAGATCTGGCACACAGCACGCTCTTATTCTAGGACATTAAGATAACAGACCATGGATTCTGGCTCAACCTACCTCCTTTTGATCTACCTTGTCTCATGTTGGATCAGAAGACCCTGTTCTCTCCAGAGCAATCTTGCCCCAGAACCTGGAGGGAGGGTAGCTACAAACAAAGGCTGAGGAGAACCTGAACAGACAGGCTTCGTTGGATTTCCTTCGTCGGCCTCCTATCAAGCAGGAATTTGCAATGAAGTCTTCAGAAAAACTCCAAAGGTTAAGGTTTGCTGCACTTCCTGCTAGCTCAACGTGTGGGGGTTCCAGGGAGGACACGGAAGCTCTGCTCTCTTCCCACACCTTCCACTATGCCTGGCATCATCGGTACCCAAAGTCAGTAAGTGCATTTGCCCTGAGACCTGTGAGACATTCAAACAAATTAAGCAAGTATAGGGGGTGAGCGTTCTGATTCATATCTCATGGTCAGAAGCCCGGGTAAAGACATCTAAAGTAGACGGAGTGGGGATCATGGGAACTGAACCTTCGACCCACGGGCTCTGATGTATCTCCAAGTATACGGTGTCAGAACTAAACTAACCAGAAGACAGACACTTAGTTGGCATCCACTTCAGAACGGCTTGCTTTTTGGTGGTGAGCAAACCCCACGCATTTTTGAGGTCCCAGAAGCTATCTATATTGTTAATATGTACTGGCAAAATCTGAATGCGAGTTGGAGTTAGATTTTCCTTGCAGAAATGAAAACAGAAAATGCTACTGTTAAGCTCAGAGAGATAAAAGTGTCAATAGATCGTGGGTGCTGCTTGAAAGTGAGGCCATGGCTGGGAGGGCGGCACAATTGTCGCTGAGGAAGCATGAGAACCTGAGACAGACAGACAGACAGACAGACACACACACACACACACACACATGGTACCCGTGGGGGAAAAAACTAGGCATGGTTAGCACATCCTAGAGTCCCAGTGCAGGGAAGGCAGAACCAGGGGGGCCCCGGGAACCTGCTAACCAGTCAGCTTAGATAAATTGGTGAAGTCTAGGTTCTGTGAGAGACCCTGATGGAAAAAAAACTGAGATAAATAGCTCCTGAGGAACAATAGCCAAGGTTGATCTCTAGCCTCCATACACGAGCATGTACACACACACACACACACACACACACACACACACACACACACAATCAATGTGATTAAAGAACTGAAGCAACATGTAGAAACAGTTCTCGTGACACCCTTGATTAAGAAGAAAGTAAGAGGACTGGTTACAGTACCGTAGTCAGAAGGCTGATGGAGGAGGATTACAAATTTGAGGAGACCTTAGGCTATATAGCAAGAGCTTGTCTTAAGCAAAATAAATAAATAAATAAATAAATAAATAAATAAATAAATAAATAAATAAATAAAACACCTCACACAATAGGACATACCTCTAATCGCGACACGCAGACCGTGGAGGAGAATCAGGAGGCCGAGGTCATCCTCAGCTACAGAGCAAATGGGAGGCAAGCCTGAGGAGATGCATGAGAGCCTGAAACCTGTCTTACAAACAAAAGCCCGAGAGAGGGCTGGCAAGATGGGTCAAAAGGTAAGGGCACTTCTAGCCAAGCCTTAAAAACCCTGGTTCGATTCCCGGGACCTATATGGTGGGAGAAAACTCATTCTCAACGTTGTCTTCTGACCTCTGCATGGGTACCATGGCATGCGTGCATTCAGACATAAACACATGTACAATAAATAAATAAGTTCAGTAACTTTTAAGAAAACAGAGAAAGAAGGGAGTGAAGTTATTACTATGCTTGGCGCTATCCAATATGTGGGTGGGGGTAGGTATATGTAATACCCATCTGAGCACCACTAAAGTTTGGTTTAAGCCAGATTGAGGAAAGTGGGAAAGGTCAAGAGGAGGTCATTAAGAAGTAAGACATAGAGGAAAAACTGAAATACAGCCTCTAAAGGCAAAAATAGATGTGCTTTCTTCCTGTTAAAAAGCTGAGCTACGAAGGCAGGCGACACAAAGTTTATGAAGCTCTGCTATAGTTTGGATCTGGAATGTCTCCAAAGGTCCATATGTTAAATTTAGGTTTGATCTAGCAGGTGTGTCTAACCCTCAGCCTGCAGGCCACATGCATCCCAGAATAGCTATGAATGGACCAAGCATATTTATAGACTATGATATCAGGTCATACTATCAAAGGTGGGATACCCCTAGATGCAGCCTAGCGCAGAAGGGTCCGACTCCTAAAGATGTGAGCCTAGGAAAGGCAGGAAGTTAAATCATTGGGAAAATGCCCTTGAAGCGGATCCGGGGTCCCCAGACTCTTTGTTTCCTCTTGCATTCAGACCTCTGTGTATTGAGCTGTGGATTCCACAACTCCCTCCCATGACGTGCTGTCCTACCGTAGACTCCGAACAGCAGAACCAACATGGACTGAAATCATGAGCAAAAAATTAACCTGCCCTCCTTGTAAACTGATTATCTCAGACATGTGTTACAGTGATGGAAAGCTAATTGACGTAGGGCCCAGGGGCTGAGGGATGAGGCACAGGAATAAGAGATGACCTGATGCTCTGCCTCATTTTTCTCGGGGTCTTAAGAGGAAACAAGATGTGGGAAATAGGAAAAACCTGAAAGGATTTTCTGTCAGCTCTTAGACTCTGCAGAGGCCCGAACCTGCAGCCTTGTTCACGGACGCTCCATCAGCATAGGACTTTGCTTTGCCAGGAACTGGTTCTACAGAACATGCCTTGCATGCTGTAATCCCAGCCAGACCTTGTCTCAACAAGAGTTAAATAAATTAATAATTAAATTTAAAAATAGAACATGTCGTTAGTTGAGTTCCCCCAAACCAGATCTTTTGAGAAAATTGTGAGTACAAATGCTTTATCAAGAAATTGTTTCATGGACTGGAGAGATGGCTCAGCCATTAAAAGTTAGACTCACAACCAAAAATATAAGAAATTATATGTAGCAATAGTGCAATAGTGGCATTTTATCAGAGGGGTAACAAACAGTTGTCGATTTGGAATCACGGTCTGCTCAACAGGTGCCCAATACTATAATGCCCTATACTAGAAACTACCTGTATCTGGAGCTGGAGAGGACATAGACCCTAGACCACTGCCATGTTCCTAAACCAGTATAATTTCTAATTTTACTTTAAATAGTTATCCTTATACCCGCAGATAAGTGCAGTACTCAACCTTCACCAAAGAAACTTCTTTTCGCAGAGATCCACAGCTGATCAAAATGCAAAGAATAAGTGACCATGGGGTGCCCAGCTCTAAATGATGTACCTACAATGCTACCCTTATATTTTTTTATGTTTGACTTCCTTTTTCTTTTTTTATTGGACATTAAGAACATTTTTAAGAATTCTTTTAAGGATTTATTTATTTATGATGTATACAGTGTTCTGCCTGCATGTGTCCCTGAAGGCCAGACGAGGGCACCAGATCTTATTACAGGTAGTTGAGAGTCACCATGTGGTTGCTAGGAATTGAACTCAGTACCCCTGGAAGAACAGTCAGTGCTCTTAACTGCTGAGCCATCTCTCCAGCCCCCTAATTTTTTAAATTATTTTTATTGCACTATTATACATTTTTGTCCACTCTGCTCCCTGCCTCTCCCCTCCTCTTCAGCCCTTTCCCACAGTCCCTACTCTCCCAGTTTACTCAGGAGATCTTGTCTTTTTCTACTTCCCATGTAGATAAGATTCATGTATGTCTCTCTTAGGGTCCTCGTTGTTGTCTAGGTTCTCCGGGATCGTGAATTGTAGGCTAGTTTTTCTTTGCTTTATGTCTAAAAGCCACTTATGAGTGAGTACATAAGATATTTGTCTTTCTGGGTCTGGTTACCCTTATACTTAAAGCTCAGAGAACACTATGGAAGAAGAATGGGAAGAAAGATTCTAAAGCCAGAAGACCAGGGTAGCTGCTATGAGAGAGTGTCTTCTAGATATAACAGGCATGCTGCACTTCTGAAATCTCAACACCATGGTTGCCTAATAGGACCTGTATAATGACAATACCAGATGTCATGCCAACTTAAGAGGGGGAAATTGCACAAGGCCCCACCCCTAAATGACGAGCAATCAATGGCTACAGAGAAAAGGAAAGTCAGTCTGCCTCAGATTATCTAATCCCAAATTGTCACCCCTAAACACAAATACATACAAGCAACACTAGATGGCCTCAAAATATAATATATATGAGTGTGTGTCCTGCATATATACCTTATACTTTATATAGTATATTATTGATATGTCAATAATTGTAGGATAGGTCATGAAGTTGAGAGGGGCTGCTGAGGACACAGGAGGGGATAGAGGGTAGAGGGAAAGGTAGAAACGGTGTAAATAGTACTCATCCATGAAAGTATCACAATTAAAACTTTTAAAAAGGTTTCTTGGAATCAGAGAGATGACTTAGCAGTTAAGAGCACTTGCTGTGCTTGCAAAGGACCCAGATTCAGTTTCCAGCACCCACCGGGTAGCTCACAAATGGCTGTGATTCTGGTTCCAGGGGATCTGGTGCCCTCTTCTGGCCTCCCTAGGCATAGGCATGCAAATAATCTACATATGTATACATACATGTAAAATAAAAATAAATGAATCATTTTTAGAAAATAAAGAATGCTTCCATGAGAAACTAGGGAGTAAGGATTCAGTCTCAAGTCCAACAGAAGTTATCTTCTGTTTAACCCAACATAGGCTAATCTGGACTATACGCTAATTGTGGAGTTGTCCCAACAGTCAAAGGAGCAGAGGCTGTTATATCCATATGTCCAGCAGTCATTGCTTAAAGGCTGCATAGGAGAACAAATTCCCAGGGCTTCTTGCTTCCTTCATTGAATAGAGAGGCTCACTCCAGAATCCCTTAGGGCAAGCCTCCAAGTGAGAGATGAGGTGTTAGCAGCAAGGGCACTTTGAAGGCAGGAGCTGACAACACCTTGGAAAAGGAATGTGAGAGCATGTGGGTGTGTGCATGGTCATTATCTGCCCGAGCCCTATTTTCCATTGTGGCACACGAGCCCCAGTAAACTACATTGACATCTCATTTCAACAAAGCCTAATGGGTCTGAATAAGTGTTACAAAGCTCAGTTATTGCAATGCACTTTAGCTTTATTGGGCATTTTTTTTCTCGCAAATATTAAAATGGGCTATTTTTGCAGAGTTTCGACAGCTGGTAAATATACTTAGAGATACATTTTCCTGCTCTGTCACATAAGGGCTCTATAACCTGGCTCTGTTTCAGATCTGGGGTAATTCTAGTCCCTTTGGTGACACACAGCAGATGCAGTAAGAGGAGATCTTTCTTGTTGTGTGCTCTGAAACCATAACAATAACTACTCTCTGGCACGTGTGCCAGAGATCTGGAATGGATCAGAAACATTACTGCAACCTATGCGCCCTTGAACAATTCTTCTTCCTCAAGGTCAGGATCTGTAAAACAGAAGAGAATCTCAGCTGTACCACGCAGAGCAACTCCCCAGTCTCCTTTCCCCACTGCCCTGCAAAGGCTTTCTTGGGAAAAAAATTAATGAAATATATGAACACACAAGCGAATAAATTCATAAACAAAGCCAAACTTAAAGCATGCCACAGTGACAGTGTTTGGAGTTGAGGGCATGCTCCCCACCCTGGCATCTGGAACAGTTTGCCAGACTTATTCACAAATGGATTAGGGCTCCATGACTGGCTTCTGACCAATAAGCACTGTAAGTTTATGACAGAATTAGCATAGTGTGCTTGGGGGGAAATCACAGGGGCTGGTGGTAATATTTGTCCTGTGTCCTCTCAACCTCCGTCTCTGCTTCTCAAATAATTCTCTTGTTAGGGACTGGATGTTAAGATATCAAGAAGAATGGACGAGTCTCATATGTAAGATTTTGTTGTGTCTCCTTCGCCAAACCTCTGACTTCATCTTCCAGTTTAATTGTATGCCCTTTATAATGTTCTGTCTTCACCACCGAGACCACTGCAGGATGCTGTGCCTCTGCATTAAAACATTTAGGGTGGGGGGCTGGAGAGATGGCTCGGCGGTTAAGAGCATTGCGTGCTCTTCCAAAGGACCCGAGTTCAATTCCCAGCAACCACATGGTGGCTCACAACCATCTGTAATGGGGTCTAGTGTCCTCTTCTAGCAGGCATATATGCAAACAGAATATTGTATCCATAATAAATAAATAAATATTTTTAAAAAAACATTTAGGGTGATAATTCCAACCTCCATGAAAAACATGCTCACTTTCTCTGGGTCTCTCATTTCATTTCCTTTCACTGAAATTGCAGTTTTCCTCACTGAGTGATGAAGAGAAACAGATTTAGAGGTAGAAAAGAAAGTCTGGCTTGGATAATGTGAAGTCTGTGATGTCTATTAAATCTCTAAATGGAACGTTCCAAGAGGAGAGAGATCCATATAAAAAGTTCAAGGAAGACATCTAGGCTCTCATGAGAATTTGGAGGTCACCGTTGTAGAGATTCTGTTTAGAACCAGGGGTTTCAATGTGACAGGTCACCTAGAGAAGGGGTGAAACCACAGCAGATAGATAGAGATGGCAGTTCCCAACAGTGTGAACGTGCACTGTTGCACAATCCTACCCTTCCATGCAGTTATGGTGGTCTTTTTTTACCACCCGCCGTGTATTTTACTGCTATCATTCTTGGTTTTTTTAATGTTTTCTTTATTATTTATCATGTATACAGTATTCTGCCTGCACATACACCTGCAGGCCAGAAGAGGGCATCAGATCTCATTACAGATGAGCCACCAGGTGGTTGCTGGGAATTGAACTCAGGACCTCTGGAAGAGCAGTCAGTGATCCTAACCTCTGAGTCCATTCTTGTTAACAGTAAGTGGAAGAGTGATCAAGTTGAATACTGCAGAGAAGTGACTCAGCTGCTAGTTTTGCCAATTTGGAGTGCAGGTGTGACCTCCACAGTGCAACCAGTATAGTTCAGTTCAGAGATACAACCGGAGATAACGAGAAAAAAAAAGGAAAGGGTAGCCTACGATTAGGGCACCAGAAACTGGAGTCAGGCGTTGGAAGTGATCACAGGAGGCATGTGAAGAGAAAAGCAGCACATCCCTTAACATTAGAATGCTCCAGAGACAAACGAGCTACTTGTCATAGCTGCACACAACTCCACGTTTGGAGTATCCAGGTTCCACTAGAAGGCAAGGCAGGCAGCGGGCTGCTCTCCATGGGAACAAAGCATTGTTGCTGAGCTGTATGTCAGGAAGACACCCAGATGCGTGGATGTGCAGGCAAGCAGCTGGAGTGGTGTGCCAGGGGGTAAATAAGGGCATGGATTCTGATGGAAATAAACAAGATGGACAACAAAGAGTGAAAAGTGAAGACGAGATTTGGGGGTTTTGTGTGGGGTTTTGAACACCACTCACAGAGAGATGGAGCTGGGACAGAAAATGCAGCAGTGTAACATGAGGGTCTGCTTGTTGGACTGGATCCTCCCCCATCAATCAATCACCAATTAAGAAAATGCCTTACAGGCTTTGCATACAGCCTGATCTTATGGAGGCTTCTTCTCAATTGAGGCTCCCTCCTCTCAGATGACTATAGCTTGTGTCAAGTTGACATAAAACTGGCCAGCACAAGAACAATTACAAATGTTATTAAAAGGGAAATTTCTTAGACCAATTAAACTTAGTGTAATTCATTTAAGCAAAACAACACACCCAATTTGAGAACCAGGTGCTCCTAAACCAGAACAGGTTTCTGGGCGCACTCTAAAGTCAGGATCATTTATAAGAAGATGGTGATAAGAAATAGAAAGCTTCTTAATTGGGTAGAGCCTAGTCAATCAACCAGGAAATTGGTTGCAGATTAACTGGAAAGTTATTCATAACTTAATAAGTTAATTGACTACAGTCCTCCCGCAACCAACCAAAGCTCAGTTATATAATTAAACTCTATTACTTTGATCTCCTGGGCCAAGTGTAGGTGCCCAGTTCAAACCCATGGTCTGTCTCCTCGAAATAAAATTAAAGGGTTCTAATATTAAAGAATTTTTTATAATGACAATTCTTCCAGAATTTATAAAATAGCTAATTAAATGTATATAAAAGATTTTAATATTATAGTTTCTGACTTGATTCAGTATACATACATATACATACATAACTTTGTGTATGCATATATATGTACAGTATTACATGTCATGCTACATTTTTCTTAATTTTATCAATATATTCATTACACATAATAACAGGTTTCATTATGACATTCTCATGCATCTATATGTGTTTTGATCATATTGACCTCTACTACCTCTCCACTCCTCCCAACTGATTCCCTTCTACTTTTATGTCTTTATTTTTTGTGATCCCGTAAGTTTAGTTAGGGTTACTTACAGGAAACAGGTCAGGGGGTTATTTCCAAGAGCTTAGACAATCTGACAGTAGCTGCATTACTGAAGAACATGTCTTACCCTCCTGAACAACAATTAACGGCCTATAAACCCTCAGGGAAGGGTAAAGCCTTAGGAATTTCTCCTTTCTTGGTGACAGGATGCTAAACAGCACAACTTTGTACAGGTCCTGCTCAAATAATCCCAGCTGTGGTAAATTAAACGGTGATGACCAGCAGATAGCCATGTCATCACCTCCGGACAGTGCTCCACCACACTCCAGTATATCCTTTTAAAATTGAAACTATTATTATCACTATTATTAAAAATAAATCATTATTATTAGTAGTATGTGTGTGTGTATTATGTCTGTGTGTGAGTGCAGGTACATGCATGCTTGTGTGGAGAGGCCAAATACAACTTTCAAGAGTTGGTTCTCTCCTTCCATCTTGTTGAGACAGGACCTCTCTTGTTTCTAGCATTCTGTGCCCTGAGGCTCTCTCTGGCTGGCCTAAGAACTTCTAGGCAGTTCTCCTGTCTCTCCCTCCCACCTTGGTGTAGGAGTCCTGGAGTTACTGATGGGCCTCACCAAGCTTTTGTACTCAAGTTCTGGAGATTATCCAACTGGCCATGCTCTTCCATCCTTCCAACCCTCTCTTCCAATACATCCCCTGAGCCTTGGGAAAGGTACTATAGATGTCCTGTTTAGGGAAGAACACTCAACACTTACTTACTTTTAGTTCTTTTGCCAGTATAAGTCTTTACAGTAGTCACTGCCAGCTGCAAAAAGAAGCATCTCTGACCAATGTTGACAGCTGTCCTGGAGTACGGGAATAAATACAGATAGGTAGAAGGCAATTTGATGACTACACCATGCCCATTTAGCAAAACAAGAGCAGCGTCTTCCCCACTAGGACCTATGTCCTCCTGAGCCATGGATTTTTCAACCACAATTTATGAGCTGGATGCTGAAGAAGGAGCCTGGAAACTCACAACAACAACAGAACTAGTTTATTTGAAAAACTCTAAAATACTCTTCTGAAAAACTTGGGAACTTGGGGGCGGAGTCAAAATTGAAATCACAACACATTTATACATTAAGAGTGGTGAAAGCAATGCACACCCAGAGGAACAGTCCTAACATGAACGATTTAACTCCTGATGGAAAGAACTCTAATATAATATTTCATGTCTCTCCATCAACCACAAAGGCAAAAATTGGGCAGATTTGGCGCAATAATTGGGAAACCATTGAAGTGCATATCTTCTTACTTAAATGGTGGTTGAGATCCTATTTAATAGCCATACATACTTTCTGCTTAGGAAAGGATGACCAGAATAAGCGCCAGCCCTGATGATAACTTGGTGCAAAAATGTTCATTAGCCTCTTGTCCTGTCCAGCCCATAAAACATCTTGTCTGACTTCCAAAGGATTCTATTTTTTTTCCTTTCTTTGTCCACTGTGCCTTTCACATAAAAAGTCCTTTTCCTTTGTGTTTGGTGGGGAACATTCAACATATTGTACAGAACTATCCTCCTAGCCAAATTGCCACCATCTCCGTAAGAGCAGTCGTGCCTGCTTGTGAAGGATAATCACAACTGGGATTGTTGATTATTTACATTCCTCCATAAACAGGAGGAGGTGGGCAGGGTGATAGGAGCCTCCCCCAAGTATCCAACCACTCCATACAACCAGTTGGGTGTAATTCTCCCCTAAGTGCTTGTAGTCTCAGATTCTCAACAAGAGGCTGGGAAAAAGCTAGGGTTAGAGGTTATTTACATAGTCACTGGGAAGTTATTGTTCATGCTGTTCATAGCCCTTCCAATGTGCCTGTTGTAGGGCGAAACATTTTCCCACCGGTAATCCCTCACCCATACTCTTGTAAATAAGCTTTAATAAACTCATTAGTTCTCCATGGTGAACTTTAGTGAAGCAGAATTTTGGTTTTTCATTGGGACCATTTTAAAAGGTGGTAGACATTGTGTAGCACCCTCAGAAGAGAATATTATTGCAGTAAGTAATGATGGTCCTCACGTACCATTAGATACACATGAGGAAAGCCTTTTACTCCACCCTAAGTCTTTTGGTTCAACTGAAATGTCTTTAGGAATATGTAAAACTACTCAGCATAACTATGAAGATTCTAAATGCACACCAGATTCATGGAACAGCTGCTGGCAATAATCAAATGCATCACTGGGACAGGTGAATTGGGTAGGCAGTAAGTACATTTAGTCATAGGACAGGCACTGGTTGAATTTAAGAGCACGTCCAGGCACTGCAGAATAATATATGGAGCATGTCAGTAACATACTTAGTTTGGTAGAGTCTCTCCTACAATGTTCATTAAAAGTTTTACCTTCAGTGACAGAAATAAAGTTGAAATCTGGAGTCATCAAAAAAGAAAAAAAAGAAACATTCACTGTGAGTTTATTTACAATGTGTGGAAACACTGAACTCTATAGTCTTTCCAATGCGTATGGCTGTGTCTTAGTTTGAATGTAATTTCCACCATAAGCTCATAGGGAGTAGCATTATTAGGAGGTGTGGCTTTGTTGGAGTAGGTGTGGCCTTGGTGCATGAAGTGTGCACCATGGAGGTGGACTTTGAGGTTTTGGACACGCTTCAGCCACACCCGGTGTCTCAGTTCATTTCCTATTGCTTGCCAATCAAGATGTAGGACTCTCAGCTCCAGCACCATGCCTGCCTGGACACTGTCATGTCCCACCATGATGATAATGGACTAAATCTCTGAAACTATAAGCCACCCCATTAAATGTTTTCCTTTATACGAGTTGCCATGGTCATGGTGTTTCTGCACAGCAATAGCAACCCTAAGACAGACTGAATCTCCCATTCTCTGATGCCATTGATTGCCTGTGTCTTTCATCTAGGAATGGGGCTTTGTTAAATGCTCACCAGCCATGTTGGCATGTCAGCTAGTGTCATCTTAATGCCGGTCACGTTAGGAAGCCATATTGTTGAGAGTTCATGGGACAGCAGCCCTGTCCAGAGTTAATATCTTGCAATGGTACCTTGATCGTTTGACCTTTACAGTCTTTCTACCCACTCTCCTATGATGCTTCCTGAACCTTTGGTATCTGGGTTGTATTGGAGATATACCAGCTGGGGATCAGCATCCCATTGTCACTTAATGTCTGCATTCTGACTAATTGTGGATCTCTGCAGGAGGCTCCACATGCTGCAAGAAGTGTCTTTGATGCGGAATGAGAGCTATGCTGATTTATGAGTATAGGGGTACATATTTGGAATACAGTCAGAAACTATACTGAATCAGAGCCATGCTCCTTCATTCATGTGTTGTCTGCGGCTGCTTTCCTCCTACAAAAGCAAGCAGTTACAACAGAAGTGCCCCTGGCCTTCAAATGCTGAAATATTTCTGTCTTCTCCTTACAGCAAAAGATCGCGTGACACTGGTATGCTGCCATGTACATATTCTCCGGGTTGCCCTGACACGGATATGCAGTTGTGTGCATCTTCTCCAGGTTGGCGTGACACTGATATGCAGTTGTGTGCATCTTCTCCAGGTTGCCCTGACATCGATATGCAGTT
>NC_022026.1:51860539-51874589 GCF_000317375.1 Microtus ochrogaster
TCTCCAGGTTGCCCTGACACCGATATGCAGTTGTGTGTGTCTTCTCCAGGTTGCCCTGACACCGATATGCAGTTGTGTGCATCTTCTCCAGGTTGGCGTGACGCTAATATGCAGTCATGTGCGTGTTCTCCAGGTTGCTCGTGTGTGAGTCTTTCTTCGCCCTGTGGGAAATGACAGTGTTTGTTTTCACATAGGAAAAGACTTCTCAAACTCAAAAAGATCCTTTATCAACATGTGAAAAACAGGCAATGGTTTATTTTCAACTCTTGCAACAATTCAGTATTACAGAATTACATTATTGCTCATTGCTTTCTATGTTACCAAATTACTGGAAATAAAATTGAGCTTTTGTGCATGAAAAATGTATTCCACAATGCGATAACTTGCCTTTTTTTAGTTTTATAAAAATGAAAGCCTTTTTTCCTCTTAAATTTTGACAAACTGTCACATAGAAGAAAGAACTGCTTTGTGTTGAGGTGACTTGATTTATTCTGTTTTATTATTGCCAAGCAACCTCTTCTCAAATCCCAGAGTTCTGACTTCTTTTAATAGACATAGAGGCATTATCTGAGTTCCAAGAATTTATATTAAGCTCTTACAAAGTGTATTACGAATGTAGCCCACACAAACACTGAAACATAACTCTGGGACAGCTGCATTAGAACCATGACTGGTTTTGGTTACCATTTACTTTTTGAATGTAGCAAAGACTCGGCAGTGGAAAAACCCTTCAAGAAACTAAGACACTAGTTGGCACTAGATTAATCCTACAGTGGTATCTGTTCTCATCAAAACCCTGGAGCTACTGTTATGGGATTTAACTAGGATGTTAGTGTGAACCTGAACTTTCTCTTGCCTTGTCAAGTATCATTCCCTATACATTCAAAGACATCATCCGTCCACCTAGAAGTAACAGAAGTACTACCCTTCGACATTCTAATTGGGTTCTAGGGGTGGGAATTTTCATTTTTATTATATTCATTTATTTTATTTTGTATGTATTATTGTTTTTCACATGTATTTATGCTTCCTGTGTGCATACCTGATGCCTGTGGAGACCAGAAGAGGGCATCAGATTCCCTGGAACTGGAGTTAAAGATGTTTGTGTACATCATGTGGGTGCAGGCAACTCAACCTGGGCCCTCCGCAAAAGCGGTCAGTACTGTTATCTGCTGAGCTATCATCTCTCCAGCCCTGTATTTGTTTTTAAACTAGACACTGACAAACCACTTCTGTGGTCCGGAAGAAGTAAGAACTAGGAAATGTCCCCATTCAAAACACACTAGGCTATGCTCTTAGCCGTCATCTTTGTTATTGTTTAGACCTATCGCCCCTCCCATCATTGCCTTCTCTCCTAGAGCTTTTCTTTGGTTAGTATCCATTAAGAAATGGGGGCTGGATGGGATAAAACCGGACTTACATAGCAGACAATGAGGACTACTGAGAACTCAAGAACAATGGCAATGGGTTTTTGATCCTACTGCACATACTGGCTTTGGGGGAGCCTAGGCAGTTTGGATGCTCAACTTACTAAACCTGGATGGAGGTGGGCGGTCCTTGGACTTCCCACAGGTCAGGGAACCCTGATGGCTCTTCAAGCTGATGAGGGAGAGGGACTTGATCGGGGGAGGGGGAGGGAAATGGGAGGCGGTGGCGGGGAGGAGGCAAAAATCCTTAATAAATAAATAAATTTAAAAAAAAAGAAATGGGGGCTGGGAAGTAAGAAAGTGTTAGTTCACTTGTAGCAAAAGATGATATTGTACCAAAATAGACACTGAAGTACAGGGTCCTGTTACCTACACCCACGACCTTCCCATTCACCTTCTATACCTTCTAACATTTCCCAGAGACACTGAGTTCAAGGTCAGCCTGAACTATATAAGACCCTTTCTCAGATTACAAAAAAAAAGAAGAACAAACATTCCTCTATCACCCACAGGGGAGCGCTGGACTGAGCTCCCAATGTTCAGCGAAGAGTGGGAGAAGTGAGAATATGAGCCAAGAGGTCAAGACCATGATGGGAACACCTACTGAAACGGTTTACCTGAGCTAATGGGAGCTCACCACCTCCAGCTGTGCAAGGAAGGAACCAGCATAGGACCAACCTAGTCCCTCTGAATGTGGGTGACAGTTGTATGGCTGGGGCAGACTGTGGGGCCATTGGTAGTAGCACCAGGATTCATCCCTACTGCTTGTATTGGCTTTTTGGAACCCATTGTCTTTGAATGAATACCTTGTTCAGCCTAGATATAGTAGGGAGGGCCTTGAACCTTTCCCCAAAGCAATGTGCCTTACCCTCTCTGAGGAGTGGATGGAGGTGGGGTGAGGGGAAGGTGGAGGAAATGGGTGGAGGGAAAGGAGTGGGAACTGGGATTGGTATAAAAAAATGAAACAGGATAGTTTGTTTTCTTTCTAAAAAAAAGAGAGAAAAGAAAAAAAAACAAACATTGCTCTATACAATAGCTTCTCAATATGGAGTCACTTAACAAAATGTGGAAAGATCATGAAGAAATTATCAACATTAATAACTTCTGAACATAAACCAGGCCAATTTCTTTTTCAAAAATCAAACACATGATGAATGTGAGCTGTCTCTGGCGGGGCTCACCCATGTTGCGTACTTCACTGTAGCATTGGCTCTGAACACGTAGCTTGTGCCCTTTTCAGTGTGTACGCCTTCACACCATGCCACAAGCATCAACGCTCACCATCCGAAACACTGCAGCTCAGATCTGAGACTGCTGTATGCTGCGAATTAAAGTGCTTTCCCTGCACAGACAAAACATTCTGCTCCTACAGAAGCAAAAGAGTTTAATTATGAAAAACAACTACTTTTAATATTTTCCTATGATCATTCTTCAGCATATATCAAATTAGATACACAAACCAAACAATTTACTATATTAAAGATGAAAACAATTTACCTAGCAGTGCAATTGCAATTAATATGCTTCTTTATTATCATATGAAGAATGAATCTGCCTGTAAGATATATAGGCTCTCTCTCATCTCTCTCTCTCCTCTCTCTCGCTCATCTCTCTCTCTCTCCTCTCTCTCTCCCCCTCTCCCCTTAGGATAAGATATAAAACTCCTTATTTACCAAGAAAGCATGCAAGAGCTGCTAACTCACGGCCCTGTATTTAAACATACGACTTTTTTACTTTTATAGGATAGAAGAAATCCGTTGGTCTTAGGAACCAAAAAGTTGGTGCAACTCCAAATGAAAGTAACAAACATGATCACAGCCTCTATTTTCCTTATTCTCATGCTTTTAGTCTCCCAATGATCATCTCATTCACTAATATAACAAAACACATTAATTTTCCCAACTACGTAACCCTATGTATTAAATACACATTCTTTATTAGCCTTATTCCCTTGTCCTCTGTAGTAATTGGGGCGGCGGGCTGCTTCCCGCCACCCGGCTAGCTTTACCCAAAATAATTACACAGACACTGTATTCTTTTAAACACTGCTTGGGCCTTTAGCTCTAGCTCTTCCTGGCTGATTCTGATATCCCGATCAACCCATCTCTAATAATCTGTGAGCACCGGTCTTACCGGGAAGATTCTAGCCTACGTCCATCCTGGGTCGGAGCTTCATCGCGTATGCCTCAGAGAGCAGAGCTATCGCCTCTGTCCTGGAGATGGGAGCATGTCGTCTCTGCTACAGAGAGCAGAGCTGTCGAGTCTGAGCTCACTTCCTCTTCCTCCCAGCATTCTGTTCTGTTTACTCCTCCCACCTATGTTTTAACCTGAGGGCCAGCCAAGCAGTTTCTTTATTTTTTTAACCAATGACCTTCCTCCATCAGTCCTCCTTTTTCAACTCTGACACAGAACTAATAATTACCAAGTGACATTGAATTACCATCGGGTCTATAAAATTCTCTTTAAGCCTAAAATTTAACTTCTTCTCAATTATTTTCCTGCCAGTAGCCCTATTCAACTCATGATCAATTGTAGACTTCTCCATATGACATATGCACTCAGATCCCTACCTAGATCGATTCGTTAAATACTTACTATTATTCCTGATTACTATAGTTATCCTAACCTCCGCTAATAATCTATTTCAACTTTTTATTGACTGAGAAGACGTAGGAATTATATCTTTCCTACTGATTGGCTGAGCCGCTGCAAACACAGCAGCCCTACAAGCCATCCTCTACAATCGTATCGGTGATATTGGATTCATCCTAGCAATAGCCTGATTCTGCACAAAGACCAACTCATGAGAACTTCACCTTCATGAGAGACAGCCCAAATATTATCCCCTTAATGGGCCTCCTCATCGCACCTACAGGTAAGTCAGCACAATTGGGCTTACACCTATGGCTCCCATCAGCCATAGAAGGACAAACTCCTGTGTCTGCACTTCTTCACTCAAGCACTATAGTTGTAGGAGGAGTTTTCCTACTAATCCGACTCCACCCCGTTATCCCTAATGACAGTACTATCTTGACAGCTATACTATGCTTAGGCACAGTCACTACTTTATTTACAGCAATCTGTGCACTCACCCAAAATGATATCAAAAATATTGTAGCATTCTCAACATCAAGCCAATTAGGCCTGATAATAGTTACACTAGGTAGTAACCAACCTTACCTAGCCTTCTTACATATTTGCACACACACACACACACACACACGCGTTCTTTAAAGCCATACTATTTATATGCTCTGGATCTATTATCCACAGCCTGAATGACGAACAAGACATTCGAAAAATAGGTGGCCTAGCAAAAGCCATACCATTTACATCCTCGTGTTTAATCATTGGCAGCCTAGCCCTAACGGGAATACCTTTCCTCACAGGCTTCTATTCAAAAGACTTAATTATTGAAGCCACCAACACCTGCTACACCAACGCCTGAGCCCTCTTAGTAACACTGGTAGCCGCCTTAATAACAGCTGTTTACAGTGTACGGATCATCTATTTTGTTTTAATAACTAAACCTTGATTTCCCGCCTCAATTATTATTAATGAAAGCAACCCATTACTGATTAACCCAATCAAACGCCTAGCCCTAGGAAGTATTATAGCAGGATTCTTCATTTCATATAATATCTCACCTACAACCATCCAAGTAATAACCACACCATGGTATTTAAAAACCACAGCACTAACAGTAACCGTTGCAAGATTTGCTATTGCACTAGAACTTAATAATCTAACTAATAATCTCTTACCAACAAAGCCCTCATCCACTAACTCATTTTCAACCTCCCTAGGCTACGTCCCAACAATCATACATCAACTTCTCCCTATAAAAAACAGTTAACATAAGCTTCAAAACAGCCCTAACTCTTCTAGATCTCATCTGACTAGAAAAAAGCTATCCCAAAAATCACTTCCACCTTCCACACCTTCACCTCTTCAACCCTCGGCCATCAAAAAGGAATAATTAAACTGTGCTTCCTTTCATTTCTCATTACATTCCTATCTATCCCAATCTTACTAAGCATTTAATTACCCCGAGTAATTTCAATGATAATAAATACACCCATAAATAAAGTTCAACCAGAAACAAGTATCAGCCATGCAGAACAACTATATAAAGCAGCCACCCCAACACCTGCTTCACCTATTAACACCAGCCCATCACCAGCATAAACCATTCACCCACCTAAACTATTAAACTCTAGCACCATATCCAACCCCTCATAATATTTTTTTTACAAACAATATACCTATTTCCACAAAAATGCTCATTGCTAGAACCCCTAATACCTATCAACTAGATACCCACATCTCAGGATACTCCTCCACAGATACAGCAGTAGTGTAACCAAATACAACTGACATCCCTCCCAAGTAAATTAAAAACACTACTAAACCTAAAAAAGACCCCCCCCAAACCCCAACATAGCTGAACAACCTGAATACCCACTAACAATTAAACATAACCCACCATAAATAGAAGGCTTCAAAGAAGTGCCTAAACAACCTAACGAAATCAATAGACTTAGAAAATAAATAAAACTTGTCATAATTTCTACATAGACTTTAACTATGACCAATGACATGAAAAATAATTGTTATTATTCAACTATAGAAACACTTAATGCCGGGCGGTGGTGGCGCACGCCTTTAATCCCAGCACTCGGGAGGCAGAGGCAGGCGGATCTGTGTGAGTTCGAGGCCAGCCTGGTCTACAAGAGCTAGTTCCAGGAGAGGAACCAAAAGCTATGGAGAAACCCTGTCTCGAAAAATCCAAAAAAAGAAAAAAGAAAGAAAGAAACACTTAATGACAACCATCCGAAAAAATGCCCATTAATTAAAATCATCAGTCACTCATTCATCGACCTTCCAGCCCCAGCAAACATCTCATCATGATGAAATTTTGGCTCTCTACTGGGCCTATGCTTAATTGTCCAAATCCTCACAGGATTATTCCCAGCCATACACTACACATCAGATACATCAACTACATTCTCATCAGTCACCCGCATCTGCCCAGATGTCAACTACGGCTGACTAATCCGCTATCGACATGCAAACAGAGACTCTAGATTCTTCATTTGCCTATTCCTCCACGTAGGGAGAGGAATTTATTACGACTCCTATAATATAATCGAAACCCGAAACATAGGAATTGTGCTCCTATTTGCCGAAATAGCAACAGCATTCATAGGCTATGTTCTCCCATGAGAGCAAATATCTTTTTGCGGGGCCACAGTAATCACAAATCTCCTATCAGCCATCCCCTACATCGGTACGGTCCTGGTAGAATGAATCTGAGGTGGATTTTCAGTAGACAAAGTCACTCCTACACGATTCCTTGCATTCCACTTCATCTTACCTTTCATCATTACACCCCTCGTATTAGTTCTCCTACTATTCCTCCATGAAACAGGCTGCAACAACCCATCAGCCCTAAACTCAGATGCAGACAAAGTCCCATTCCACCCTTAGTACACAATCAAAGATTTTCTAGGCGTCCTTCTTCTATTAATAGCTCTCATAATTTTGGTTTTATTTTTCCCAGATATTCTCGGAGACCCTGATAATTACACCCCAGCAAATCCACTTAACACCCCCCACCACACATTAAACCAGAATGATATTTTCTCTTCACCTATGCTATCCACCGATCTATCCCTAACAAATTAGGGGGAGTCCTAGCTCTAATCCTATCAATCCTTATCCCAGCCCTCATACCTTTCCTTCACACCTCAAAACAACGAGGACTTGCTTTCTGCCCAATCACACAAATGATATACTGAATGCTATTAGCTGACCTTCTTATCCTCACATGAATTGGAGGCCAACCAGTTGACCACCTATTTATCATTATTGGGCAAAAAGCCTCAATCAGCTACTTCGCCATTATCATAATTTTCATACCAATCACAGGCATAATTGAAAACAACATTCTAGACTTAGATATAATGTCCTGATAGTATAAACATTACGCTGGTCTTGTAAACCAGAAATGAAAATTTATTTTTCTCAGAACATCAAGAAGAAAGGACTCCTCCCCCAATGTCAGCACTCAAAGCTGACATTCCTTTTAAACTACTTTTTTTTATTTGGTTTTTCGAGACAGGGTTTCTCTGTAGCTTTGGAGCCTGTCCTGGAACTAGCTCTTGTAGACCAGGCTGGCCTCAAACTCACAGTGATCCACCTGCCTCTACCTTCCGAGTGCTAGGATTAAAGGCATGCACTACCACCGCCCTGCTTAAACTACTTCTTGTACATAAATTTATATAGTACATTAATACATTTATATATATCATGCATTAAATTATACTCCCCAAGCAGCATCATATTCTTTATCAACATACTACTCATTAAACCATGTCTTTGACATTCAACTATTAAAATGTTTCATAAATATATCTGCGTTCTTACTAACTCTCCTCTCTCTCCCCTCTCACTCCTCTCTCTCTCTCTCTCTCTCTCTCTCTCTCTCTCTCTCTCTCTCTCTCTCTCTTTCCCTCTCTCCTTCTCCTCTCTCTGGTTTTTCAAGACAGAATTTTTATGTGTAACCACTCTAGCTGTCCTAGAACTCACTCTATAGACCAGGCTGGCCTCAAACTCAGATAGCCTCCTGCCTCTGCCTCCCAAGTGCTGGGATTAAAGGCGTGCCACTGCCTGAGTTAACACATCTCTTAAAGCAGAAGTTTTGGCTTTAGCTTCACATTGACATTACCTTAGATTAACAAAAGCAAAGCAACTATACTCATACCCCATGTAAAATTTTGGTATAATTGGTCTGGGTGAAATTTAGAAGAATTTTCTGTTTTATAAAAATTCTCTCATGTCATGCAAATGTGCAGCTAGACTGACAACCACTGCCTTTAACAAAGATAGTGTTCAGGCCGGGCAGTGGTGGCGCACGCCTTTAATCCCAGCACTCGGGAGGCAGAGGCAGGCAGATCTCTGTGAGTTCGAGACCAGCCGTCTACAAGAGCTAGTTCCAGGACAGGCTCCAAAAACCACAGAGAAACCCTGTCTCGAAAAACCAAAAAAAAAAAAAGATAGTGTTCAGGAGGTGCTAAGAACACAATGACTAGAAATACAAAGTCTATCTCCTGCCTCTCCCGCCCTTCTAACCCCCACATTGTGCTGCCTAATATTTAGTGTTATTGTGAGCGGCTCCAAGTGAGTAGGGAATGGGGGAGAAAGAAAAATAAAATTAGCTAAATATTGAATAAATGTCCACATTATACTTGAAAGCTTTGGAATTGGATTTGGCATGCTGATTCTGGCCTGAGGGTGAGCTGGGTTTTCCCCCCTGATTCAAAACAACAATTTTTTTTTAAAAAATGAGCATTTGATTTATAGGATCTGCCAGATGAATGAACAACTGTGTCTAAAAGAGAACATATGGCTAGGCTTTGGTTTTCTGTTAACCTCACTGGGGACAAATCCAATAGGCAAGATGACTCGTATTCACGATCTCTATTGTCCTGATTTGCAGTGGGAATTTAATTTCTGATTTGATTTTGGGTAAGCTTTTCAGGAAAACAATGACATTGATCAATGTTCTTTAAGAAATGGGCTGACAGGGGGTCCCAAGATGGGACTATACTGAGCATCATCCTTGAGTGAGCCAAGGGGACTTATTTCAATGAATGTAACAGAAATAAACATTGTAACACAATGCAAGCAGTTTTCTACCCATGGAAGAGGGAAAATATTTGTGGCACGTCAGTAAACTACAACACACGCACAGACACACACTCACACAGTATCAAATCTACAACCAGACAAAAATGATTTTCTTCCATGCTTATTTTTCATTTGTTTTATGAAAATACCATTTTAAAGACAAATGACGGTTGGTGATACTTTATGGAACAGTGTATAGATCTGGGCTTTGAAATCAAACATTCTTGAATGTTTGATTCAAGCGCCTCCATTGTCTGGTTGCCAAGTATTAATGCTGTGTTTTGTTTTGTTGTTGTGGGTTCAAAACCTTTTCTTTACTTCCCACCACTGAAGGCAGACTGTGGTAGACTTTGAAAATCTTGTTTTACTTGAGGCTCCATGTGCTTCATGGCTTGTAAAACATAGCAGCCTGCAAATCCCGCAGCATCAAATTGAAAGGAAGGTTTTTTGTTTGTTTGGTTTGGTTTGGTTTGGTTTGGTTTTTTTTTTTTGTTTGTTTTTTTGTTTTTTGTTTTTCAAGACAGGGTTTCTCTGTAGCTAGCTGTTGTAGACCAGGCTGGCCTCGAACTCTCAGAGCTCCACCTGCCTCTGCCTCCTGAATGCTGCGATTAAAGGCGTGCACCACCACCACCTGATGAAAAGAATTTTTTTTAACCAGAAAAATTACTGGTTTCTGTTCCTTTCATATATCAGATTGTCCAGGGAAGAGTCTTGCACGTGCATGGGAGATGACATAGTACTGCACACATGGTTTATGATGCGAGGCACTACTGGGGGAGCTAGCCAACCACCTGGATTTCTCTCAGAATGACACAGAATTGTACTTCCTGATTTGCTTTAATTCCTGAAAATCAGAAATGTCATCGCCAAAACATAAGAAGGTTGCAAAAGAAATCACTTTATTCAATATTATAGTTTTAGAAACAAGGTATAGCTTAGGAAATCTTGAAAAATAAACTGGAGCTGGAGAGACAGTTCAGCAGTAAAGAGCCCTTGAGACTCCCAGCATCCACAGGGTGACTCACAACCATTGGATCTGTCGCCCTCTTCTGGCCTCTGTGAGCATTGCATGCATGTGATGAACAGACATACATGCATTCATGCAAAAACACCCATGCAAATAAAAATCGATGGATCTTTTTATAATTTTAAAATAAATAAGCACATAAACTGTGGGGGAATATCACTTCAAATCTTTGATACATCTAAATGTGTTGAAAGGAAAAAATACTGTTATGAATTTTTCTGTTACCAAGAAACGCTTGCCCAAGCTCTAATAAGCTTCTTAGGTTTCCACTCAATGCTTCTTTTATAGCTGTTCTTAATTCTTTTCCACATTACTCATCAGATTGGTTCTGCTTTTAAAATTTCATTAAGAGTGCAAATCCAGTACCCACTGATTTATAAGAGGAGCTTATATTTCCTATCTCAGTCAATTAACATTTAGATAAAATGCATACGCATTATTATTATTATTATTATTGCATGCTTGTACCTTTGGTGAGGTTAAGTGATTCTTTTGGGTAGTTTTAGCTGCTTGTTATTAAAATATATAAAATATATCATATTAAATACGTGACTTTTTTTACAGCATATATACATACAGATTTGAGGAAAGCATCTACAGTCCAGTAAAAGTAAAATGTAAGTCACACGTGATAATTTTAAATTTCTACTATCCACTTTAAAAATGAAAATCATTCAGCAAAATTACTTTTTAATATTATACTGTATTGTACATTTAGTTTAGGGTATTTAAGATAGCCTTGTGTAAATATAAGGATTATCAACATTTTGCTTCTTTCATACTAAGTCATCACACTATGGTACATTTTACACTTGTACATTTCAATTCATAAACATCTTCAGATATAACTTGATTTGCATTTAAATTTCACAGTATTGTGTTTTTTATACTGAAGGTCTTTTACGTATATTTAAAAGTTCCCAATAACTGGTGAAGAATTTATTTTGAAGGTTGTTTTTGATATATTTTGAGTGTCCCAAACATTTAATCTGACGATTGGCATGATCTAACAATTAAAAGCAAGATTTTCTTTTTTTCTTTTTTTTTCTTTTTTTTAAATATTTATTTATTTATTATGTATACACTATTCCATCTGTGTGTACTTCTGCAGGCCAGAAGAGGGCACCAGACCTCTTTACAGATGGTTGTGAGCCACCATGTGATTGCCGGGAATTGAACTCAGGACCTTTGGAAGAGCAGAAAATGCTCTTAACCTCTGAGCCATCTCTCCAGCCCCTATAGAAGCAAGATTTTCGAGTCCAGGCTCAAGACCCAGATCATTTACTAACACTGTGGCTTAATATATCTTAAAATTAAGATGACTCCAAAGGTCTAATTGATGGAAAAGCCACAGACCTGTGCTTGGCATGGCAGAGCTCAAAGATGTTAGCTTAAAAGCTGAAGAGCTGTTTAAGTGGAGGGACCTGCTGAGGGATTGAGTGTAGCAGAGTTGGACAGGAAACTTGAGTCTGGCTTGGATCCCAGACCACCCATCACAGCTGGAATGTGTGATGTGCTAGTTGAGGGATTTTTTTTCAACCCCTGTGTGGGCCTCAGAGGTGGAAGTTCTCTCTTACTGGGAAATGAGGTGAGCCATGGGGAGAAACGAAGGATGATCATTTAAGGGAGGTCTGTTCAGTTGCTCCCCTAGATAAAGGCAATGTATTCTGTTGGGGCTGGCATATGGTGCTGTACCCATGCAGAGGTATTGATTTGTTCTTTCCACGAAGAAATACACATTATTTATTTTTAATCGGCTTTCTGGTTCTGGAAGGTAACTCCTGTGACTTTGAAATAACTCACTTGTGTGGTTTGGGCATTGGCCACTTTGGCAGGATGGTGTTCTGTTTTGATTAAGTAGGTACACAAGGGGATTCTGTTCCTAGGATGATGATTAATGGGGGAAATTTCCTTAGTCCCTCTCTAATGACTCCAGCAGACTCCCTAGAGATTAGTATGACTAATAACTTGTTTGGGGATGATGTTGTCTCACATCAGGTAAGATGTGACTTTCTACATAGTGGTTTGAGAAGTGTCAAGTTCAGAGTCACTCTGCCTGGTACTTATTTACCAGCTTTCCAGACATTTCTTCAGCACTGTATGATTCTGTCCGCATGACAGCTACCCACTGAAATAACATACTAACCCACTTTTTAGCTAAGAACACTGGTGGTCAGAATCAGAATGGCCCCCCTAGGCGCATAGATTTGAATAGTTGGTCCCTAGTTGGTGGACCAGTTTGGGGAAGGATTAGGGGATGTGGCTTTGTTGGAGGGTGTATATCCTGCTGTCGGTGGGTGGGGATTCTGAGTTTTCAAAAGCCCACACCAGGCCCAGTGTCTCTCTCCCTCTGGATCCAACTTTCAGATAAGATTTTCTAAGCTCTCAGTTATTCCTCCATCACCGAGCCTGCCTGGCAGCTGCCATGTTCCCTGCCACGATGCCCATGGACTCACCCTCTGAAACTGTGAGCAAGCCCCCAATGAACTTGTGGGATTTTGGATGTGGCACCATCAGAGACCCAGGGAGCACTTTATAAAAGCACCCAGGAACCATAAAGAGGGTTGATTGCATCGACAGAGAAGATGTGCAAGCCCATTAGAGATGAGAACTGATATTAAAAGGCCAGCACACATCATGTGGAGGCAGGAGAGATGGCTTCCGGTAAACAGCACTTGCTGCTCTTACAGAGGACCCAGGTTTGGGTCCCAGCACCAGGAGATTGGACACACTTATTTTGTCTCCATGGATCTCTTCATACATGTGACATACATAAAATTATACATGCAAATACACATACAGATGGATAAATAGACAGAAAGACACATAGATGGACAGATAGATACATCTATCTTAAGAGCATACACAACCCAAATCTGAGAGCAGTGAAATTTCTCATCGAATCTAAGTGGCCACATTGCACCTAGTTTTATAATTAGTGAGGCCTACTTCATTTTTTTTTCTTTTCATAGTTGCTTGCTTTCTTGTGCAAGGTAAGGCAAAGCCCTCTAGCGCTAAGCTCTGTCCCTGTACTGAGGTTCACTTTAGAACAGTTGAAGAAAGGACTTCCCTGTAGATCATGACCTAAATTACCTCATGGTGTTAAATTTGCCTCCTTAGATTTAGCATTTTGCCAATTCAAAGCAGCGTCAGGAGATATTCTGGATAGTATATAGTGGTATAGCTCTTGCTAGTAAGGATACGGCAGTAGAGAAAGCCTTTTGTAGTTATATGTGGATGTTATTTTTAGTATAAAGTAGTTCAAGTGAAGCTCACAGATTAGGCTGGGCTGGGCTTCACCACTTCCGGGCCCAGAGAGAACTGGCCTACATTAGGAAGATTCCTTTGAAAAATGTCTGGGCATAAGCAGGCACAGCACTCAGGTTCACAAACCTACACTCCCACATACATGTGCACACAATTAATGACAAAATACAATATTCTAAAAGAAAACAAATAATAAACAAACAAATAAATAAATAAATTAGGTCATCCTTTATTTAAAAAAAAAAGAGAGAGAGAGAGCAGCTGAGGCTTCCAGGTAAGCATGATTTGTGCCATCCTGGATTTGAAAAGCTTTCTTTGGTGAACCCAAAAGGGGTTGGTTGCACAATTTTGAGCGTAGAGATCCCCTCCCCTGCACGAGTTCCAGAGCCCGTGCCTCTGGCTGGCATCGTTATGTGCCCTTTACCCTCATCGCCTCTGCTCAAATGATAAAACCAAAGACGTGGTGGAAACTCTTCCCAGCAGGCTTGATGGCGGGAGGATTAAGATGCCACCTGGTGGTGTGCCCTCATGGAATTGCTGATCTCAGTGGCCCAGAACAGCCTCTGGAATGATTTTTAAGCCAAACAGTTGAGAATTAGTCATCAGCTAGAACTTTTTTTTTTTTTTTTTTGGTTTT
>NC_022026.1:51874689-51875507 GCF_000317375.1 Microtus ochrogaster
TGGAGCCTATCCTGGAACTAGCTCTTGTAGACCAGGCTGGTCTCGAACTCACAGAGATCTGCCTGCCTCTGCCTCCCGAGTGCTGGGATTAAAGGTGTGTGTTTCTTGGCTTTAGAACAGGAAAGTTTGCTCAGGACTCGTGCAGAGTATTGCCCCTCCGGTGCAATGTCTAAGAAAACTGTGACACTTTGGAATCGTTGTTTGTATTGTCATCTAGGAACACAGACCATCTTGAGCTTCTGGCTGCTCATTTTAGTCTCCAAAAAGAAATTGCTTCAGAGATTCTTTGGCACAAGCAGGCATGGTCTGACCTTATCTGAACACTCCCCCACAAACCAGGGTCCATCCTGGGTTTTCTCTCAGGACCAGTAAGAAAGATACACGACTCTTTCCAGCTTAGAAGAAACATACCCTAAAGAGCAAGGATTTCTAGTTGATGGTCCTCACTGAGTCTTTTTCTGGCCTCTTGGTTCCTATGGACTCCAGTACTTCCCTGCAGGAACATCGCTTGACCAAGACCTTGGTCCTCCTGCTAAAGCCTCCAGAAGCACTACTGTTGCCTTCCTGCCTGTTTAGTCTCCCCAATTCACCTCCTTCCCTAAAGCGCCTCAGTTCTCTCTATAAAGAGAGTTCTCCAGTGTGGGGAACAGGTTCCCAAAAGCCAGCGCAAGCGCCAAGGACAGACCCTAATCTCATTGCTAGGAGGCCCACAAAACAGAGCGAGCTACACACTGTCATGGTGAGGAGCTTGGTCCTGCCTCAACTTGATGCATTTCTGATTGGAGACAGGGGAGGAGTGGATGGTAGTCCGGGGGGGG
>NC_022026.1:51878562-51893306 GCF_000317375.1 Microtus ochrogaster
AAGCGGTGATTAAATGAACACAGTGTCCGTGTAATTATTTCGGGTAGAGCTAGCCATGTGGGCGGCCGGGTGCCGGGACGCAGCCCGCCGCTCCTATTTCTACACTCCATTCTGTGTTGATGATACCAACACCATGTCTACATGCAAAGGCCACATCATCCAACAGCTTCATTCTTGAGTATATGGACAGAAGAGTGGAAGAGGTACCCACAATGACCCGGGTCACTAATGTCCATTGTGGCACTATTTAGAACAGCCCAATGGTGTAATCAAGGGAAACGTCCAACAAAATATGCTCCCATGCCACAGAACTCAAGTTTGCCATTAGAAGAAATGCCATCCTGATATGTGTTGCAATATGAATGAAACTTAGAGACCTTATGCTAACTAAAATAAACCAAACACAAAAGGACAAAAGTGTAGTATGTCTCTATGTAGATAAAATATTTAGAACTGGGAAATTCCGAGAAGTAAAAAAGCAGAACAGGAGTGCCAGAAGCTAAGGCATGGAGAGGAACTAGTTAGTGTGTCCAGGGTTTAAGATGGAAAAGTTTGAGGTATAGACAGTGGTGATTGGTAGTCCGCATTGTGGATGCATTTAATGCCCCTGAATTGTACATTCACAACCCATTCAAGGGATAAACATGTGATGCATGGTTTAGGAAATCTCTATATTGCCAGCACCATCTGAGTCACTGGGAACAGGCTTGCCTCCAGTATACCTGTGGACAGAGATGGCCCCTAGAAGTGCTCAGATATGAAAAGAGATGAACTTATCTGAAGACCAACTACCAATTCAAGAGTTTGCTAGTTTATGCAGAGTCTATGCAGCTGTGCTGTGGCCCTGTAGCGGGACAGACATAATTACCAGGTGTCTGAGTTTCTTTTTCCGATGCTATGATAAAATAAACTGATACAAAGCAACTAAAGGGGAGAGAGGGTTTACTTCAGCCTGCAGTTCCAGGTCCCAGCCCATCCTAGCCAGGCTGTCAGGGTGGCAGGACTTGAAGAAGCAGAGAGAGAGTAAATGCATGCTTGCATGCTTACATTCAGTTCTTTTTTTTTTCTTTATCTTTTGAGACAGAGTTTCTCTGTGTAACAGCCCTGGCTGTCCTGGAACTTGTTCTGTTTATCAGGCTGGCCTCAAACTCAGAGATCCACCTGCCTCTGCCTTCTGAGTGCTAGGATTAAAGGCGTGCGCCACCACATCAGTTATTGTAAGGCAATTCCCCATAGACATGCCCACAGGCCAACCTCATCTTGATCACATCTTGTTGAAACTCCCTTCCTATGTGATGACTGATTGTGTTAAGTGGACAATTAAAACTCCACATCACATCAGGGAGAGAGTCAAGGTCTGTGCTTCCGAAAACACAGAGAGGAGGACCAAGCAACTGAAAAGATGCAGCTCTCACTTTGACAGAAAGTAGGACTACTCAAGCTCGTGCCTTTGCAACACCCAATTCCTCAAGCTTCTTTGTAGCAGCAGCAGCACAGCTATAAAATTCTAAAGAGCCATTCTGGACATGGTACTGGCACTTCCCCAAGAGTGTCTGGTATTTGTCCAGAAGTCGACTGGATTTTTTGGAATCCAACGCTTGATTCACATAAAAAGCATGGTTTACAGCTGGGTTACAGGGTTAGTGTTTTGTGCTTTTATTCTTCTTTCTGTAATTTCTTTCTACTGTGTTAGTAAATCCTGAGGGTGAGGAGTTGTGACTTTTTTTTTAACTAAAAGTGTCTCCAGTAAATTTTCATTATAGTCTGCAAACTTCAAATTTTAAAAGTGCAATGAATAGTTGCTAGAAAGGCCCTTCAATGTTTGACTAATTTCTTTATTATATAATCTATAGCTGTATTACATTTAGTGAATTTAAAATCACTTCCTACTGAAATAAATGATAGTGCCAGGCAGTCCACTCCGTTTTAAACACAGATAATAAAAAGTCCATAAATAACAGTAGCAGCCTGCTTTGGTTTTAATGTATGTGAAGCAGGGTAGTACCAAAATCTTCTGATTCTTAGAATCCAGAATTCTTTTCCCAGACAATTTTGTGAACAGATTCCATGCAGGGATTAGTATCAGATTTCTTGGCCAGGGTCAAAGTGACAACTCAGCTGTATGAGAACTTCTGAAGAGTGAGAGACAGAGTGCTCAGCACAAGATGTTCAGAAACTAGAGTTCATGTGGGACCTGTTTTAGTTATTTTTCTATTCCTGTGAAGTGATACCACGATCAAGGCAACTTCTAAAAGAAAACATTTAATTGGAAGTTTGCTTACAGTTTCAGAGGGTCCATGGCCATTATGGCAGGAAGCATGACAGCAGACTATTCTTCAGTATATTCTCTGTTTACAGCTCTAGGTAATGACATGGGCCTGGGAGGATGGGGCATAAAAATGAGGCAGACTAAAGTCACATACAATAGCCAACTTTATTCCCAGCATCAGACAATTTATACTCTTAGAGCTAAGAAGTATCACCTGAGCAAGGTGAGCAATCACAAGGACAAAACATACATGGTAAAAAAAAAAGCTACATGTTTTCCCATAGAGGCGTATGAATAACAACAGTCAAAGTAAACTTGCTCCTGTCCACTACATCTGGGAGGTGTACTAAAGCACAATCCAACAACAATTCTGTGATTTGAAGAAACTAGGGTCACAGACTCTTGTTTTCTTGAGGGGTTTTCTCACAAGAACTCAGAATTACCCTCACATGACTCCGCTCTTGAACTGTGTCCTGACATCTATCTCACCATGTTTTATTTTTCAATTGTAGGTTTTGATTTAAGATGTAGATAAATTTAGTTCTCATTTGATGAGTATATTAGAACAGAGAAAGCATTCTATGTAATATTCTGCCCCCCCCAAAAAAGCACCAAGAACAGAGATACAAACTATGTTCTGTACTATTGGTTACATCAGAAAATCCCCAAGAATAAAAAAAAAAAGACCCATAGGATTAGTAGTTCTAGTAGCTTATACATAAACCTATACTTGCCTTAATAGGAACACAAGTATTATGATGGTGTATGCAAACGGGAAGAGATTCAAATCTCAAGGAAAAAATAAATGCGGTCCCTTCTCCAAATGGATAAATGAGTCTATCATGGTATCAAGGTTCAGTCATAAACACAGTCATTAGTAAAACAACTTCTCTCTTGGTGCATAGGACCGTAACTTAGTCCCACGAGGGCAGACTTGACGTCTGGCCATATGGTCGATATCACCTGTTGCAAGGAGGCCGTTTGTTCATCCTGGCCACCCAGAACTGAAATAATAACACAGAAACTGTATTCATTAAAACACTATTTGGCCCATTAGCTCTAGCTTCTTATTGGCTAACTCTTGCATATTAATTTAACCCATTTCTATTAATCTGTGCATCACCACGTGGCAGTGGCTTACCGGCAATGATTCAGTATGTCTGACTCTGGAGGCTCCACGGTGCCTCCCTGACTCCACCCCTCTTTCTCCCAGCTTTCAGTCCAGTCCTTCCCACCTAGCTCTGCTCTGCCCTGCCCTGCTCTAGGCTCAAAGCAGTTCTTTATTCATTAATGGTAATCACAACACAAAGAGGGGACTCCCACATCACTCTCCTTTTTTGCCCTTGAACAGGATGGAGGTTTGCTATCTTTTTGTTGATTTCCATGGTGTGCTTGATAGTCCAGGGCTGGAGGATTGGAAGAGGAATCCATCATGTTTCAGTGAACCCGTCTGTAATGACAGGTGTAGATCCATTCCCAGTTTCCTTCTGGGAAAATAAAAATAGGGCAAGTTAATGCATCAGCTTGCTTATTTCCTTCTGCAATAAAGCCAGGGAGGTTAGAGTGCGTATGGAGTATCAGTCTGCTGCTAGAAATAATAAGCAGAATCTGAAACGGTATTTAAAGGTTTATGAATTAACCATAACAGATGAATCAAAGGACCCAGTTCCACTTGGAAAAAGAACCATTGATAGACTGATAATATATGAACCACGAATCCCCATACCATTAGATGAGTCATCAGCAAAATCAGTATCTGCCTGTGGAATGGGAAAGGTTGGACAAGTTTCATAATCACAAATTCAGTTTGTATGAGAAAATCCCATAGCTCACCAGCTAGGTACTATCCTTCCATAGTAATCTGCAAATGAAATTTGAAAACCCATAGAGCTCTGTAATGCTTTTTAAAACTGATTGTTAGTTAAGGGCAATCTAACACAGCAAGGATCAAGTCCATATCATTGTGGATATCAGGTCCTCCCCTGATTTACTAATTGGGCCTTATGGTATAAATGAATTCATTCTTACAGCTTACCCCCTTGTGCTGTAATATCTATGGGAGATAATTTAGTGGGGAAAAAAATAAGTTTAAGGTGGCGATGGAGCCACACAATACACAAATGCCTCTTAGTCTGGATTCAAATGGCTGACGTTCTTTTCTTGGCTCTCAAAATAATATCCGAGGACTGTCCAACGCTGCCTCTCCTCCTAGAATTTTAAATAGATTGGCTAGTGCATAATTAGGTAAACACTTGGATTTTGCTGAAATTGCACTGAAAGTACCAAGAGCAACTCATGAGGCTGGGGAGGAACTGGTAAAGGAAATCCATTTCTCTGCCCTGCCCTAGCTTGCCTAGGTTGTAAACTTAGTATTTCACAGGCTCTCCTAAATCCTCATCAGAAAGTGGAGAGAATTCAAGATTAGATTGATTATCAAATTCCTCAGCCCATGCTTCAGGTCAGTCAATGGAGGATCCATATCTAAATGAGGCCCTGTAAGGGGGCTGAGCATAGCTGTCAGTGGTGCTTTTTGACTTTCAATTTTGCCTGAAGGGGTGGGGGGCTGTCTTTTTGCCTCTTTTACCAACTTTAAGGTCTGATCATCCATTTTATATTAATTCAAGGAATTAGCCATCTCTTCCTCATGATTAATATCTTCTTTATCTTTCTTAAGCATTTTAATAAATCTAAATTAACCCAAAATTGAACAGGGGTCTTTTCACCTTGTTTTATTGCCTCTCCAAAATTCTTTCAGACTCTGTCCCATATTTTTTCATCTAAAGTTCTTTCTTATAGAAATAGGAATTATGGGGCTGGAGAGATGGCTCCATGGTTAAGAGCACTGGCTGCTCTGTTCTTCCAGACGACCCGGGTTTAATTCCCAGCACCCACATGGCAGCTCACAACTATCTAGTAGGCATGCACACAGGCAAAACACCCATACACAGAAAGAAAAAAATAGAAACCAGAGATTATTCTTGCGCTCCTCTTTAAAAAAAAAATGATACACAAGCTTGACATAAGACAAAATCCTCCCTGGTTTCTGCTCCATTATTCTCCCTCACCTCCTTCTCGAGGGTCCCCATAGCTGACTTCAGGTCCCTGTCCATGGTGTCACTTGTTTACTGCTCTAGTTGGAGGTGGGAACCTGGGAGAGCAGAGCCTGAAAAGGAGGTGGACTAAAGTCTCACGCAATAATCAACTTTATTTAGAGCATCTGACAATTTATACTCTGAGGGTTCAGAAGATCACATGAAGGAAGTACACAATCACAAGGATGAGCCACACGTGGCAAGATCATGTTTTCCCATAGAGGCATCTGAATAACAACAGCTGATGTGAACTCACTCCTATCCACTGCACCTAGGAGGAGCATGAAACACATGCCAAGAACAATTCTGTGTTCTGGGGAAACTGAGGTCCTAAGACTCTTGCTTTCTTGGAGTTTTCTCACAAGCACTCAGAATTCTCACACAACTCCATTCTTGGGCTGTGTTCTTGGGTGTGTTGCCTAATAACAAAAGAACTGTATCATTTCTGCATGTTAGTGTGTGTCCTCAAATGCAGGAAACAGAGTATTACAGTCTGTATCTGAAGTGTTTCCCACAGGCTTATGTTTTTGTTTTGCTTTGTTTTGTTTTAAATATCCGGTTCCCTAGCTTGTGATTCTATTTAGGGGACAGTCGACCCTTTAATAGGTGGAGCCTAACTAGAAGAAGTAGGTCACTGGGGACCAGCCCTCATGGATACAGTATCCCAGGAATCTTGTCGTGCTTTCTCCCCTTTGTCTGGGCCACGTAAAGAGACTACCCCTCTTCCACTCTCAACATCATGCCTTCTGCTCCATGACAAACTGAAATCACTCTGAAACTGTGAACCAAGTTAAACGTTTCCTCCCCTAAGACACGTCTGTCAGGAATTTTGTAATTAGAAAATGAACTCATGTATAGGGAAAAGTTTTTCTCAGAAAAGTTCTCCGGGTAGTCCCTTGATAACAACTGGGTCACATGACTGCCTACAAGGTCAAGTAGGATATTTTTTATTATTTTCCTAGTGTGAGGGAGACAAAGGAAAGAGGAATGATTCGTGAATAATGAGGTGACAGCTTCTGCCACTGCATGGTAAAGAGGTTGTATCTAGAAAGGAAATGCTGAGGCCCAGGGATTCCCCATCGATCATCCCAGACATGACAGCCAGACCAATCCCAACTCTCATTTCCCTGTGCAAATACCCTTGCTTGGATGACTCAGTCTTGTACTGGACTAAGTGGTTGGAAAAGTCTTTACCATGACAAATGTTTATAGAAAATTCCCCATGACTGAATTCTGCAGGCTCAACACACTGTCTTCATGCACGAAATAATATGAAGTCCATATTATGCCCTTCTGGAAGCCTGAATCTGGCCAGCAGTTAGGGCTTCTTTTAAAAATGCTGGCAAGTCCCGAGCAGCTGTAGGCAGGCAGCGAGCTCTGGGAGCAGCCAGTCCCAAGGCAGAGACTCGCAGTTTTCCAGGAGAGCCACCCAAGGAGGGGGGGGGGGTGAGCCAGGCGGGCGGAGCTGCTAGCGGTCCCCGGTGCCCAACCCCGGAGCGGCTTGTGTGTGTGTGTGTGTGTGTGTGTGTGTGTGTGTGTGTGTGTGTGTGTGTGTGTGTGGCGGGGTGTTGCAGCGATTGGACAGGAGACAGAGGACAGAGACATGGACAGACACAACATGTTGAATATTTATTCAGGGGGTTATGAAGGGCAAAGGGAGAAGGCGGGGCAGAGAGAGAGACAGAGAGAGACAGAGAGACATGCATGCACACACCAAGAGAGGACAGTAAGAGAGATTCAAGATGGCCGTGAGAGGTCAGACTGGGAGTGGGCGTGGCTTGTCCCTTAAAGGGACCAGAGACCAAAAGAATAACAGCTTCACCCCTGAATTCATGTTAGGAACTTCCAGGCTTGCTCTGACCCTACTCAGGGGAGAGGTGGCATTACCAACCCAAGGCTCACCCATGCCCCTTCCACCCTCACAGTCCTGTAAGAAACCACATAGTAGTTTCTGTGGTGGGCTTTTGAGATACCCTGATCACTGAGCATCTTGATAAAACTTGACAGAATTGAAGCCATAGTTGCAGTTAATGTCTAATTTGCTAGGAGTCAGAAGAGATGCAGAGAAATTAAGAACTTTGTTTAAAACAACGCAACTAATTTAGCAGCAGGGCCAGAATTTGAAGCTAGGCAGCTTGGCTCTGGAATCCATTCTCTTCATCACTATACTTTCTCTTGTCCAAAGGAACTTTGCAAACATAGTTGTAAGGAGAGGAAGAAGCCCAAACTGAATGAAGTTCCAGGTGAATGTGTAATGTTGGCGTAGGCACAACCATGACAAAAACCAAGGCCTTGGGCCCATGGGAAACTGGTAAACCTGTCCCCATATGGGTCCAGCTCAGGATTGACAAAATCTTCTTCCTCTAGTCCAAGTATGAGTACTTGCAAATTTTTGATTAGTGTATGCAAAAACTAGTAACCACAGCTTCCTCCTCGTGGATGTCTAGGAGTTGAGATTGCTCATCTACAGAGACATCCTACTGAGTCTAGCTAGCAATACTCCCCACCTCCCACCCACGCCTCCTCTGCTGTATATAACAAACACTGCTGAGCTCACAAGATGTAGAGGAAGTAGGTGTACCTCCATCACAGCATCCATAGTGCACGCAACTCCAGATGTTTTCTACATGTGTCCGTTATTTCTTCATCAACTCACCACCCCTACTCAGGGTTCCAGACCCAAGCTTTGTGAGCATAGCACAAAGCCAAAACTAGTTTTCAGCTCATAGTGCAATAGGAAACATATAGAAGAAGTCGGGAGGAATGACAAGCACTGTCCTCTGTTTTTTTTTGTTTTTGTTTTTGTTTTGTTTTTTTTTTTTTTTTGGTCTTTACACAGCTCTGTGGCAATAGCTCATGGTGGCATCCATTAAGCTGTAAGGACTACTTTGTCTGAACAGAGGCATGTTCTGTTAACAAAATGCCAAATGGAGAGTAGCTTATCCAAATATTTGTGGGGAAAGTGGTCTCTGAACTTGGGATGCCCTTGGCCAGGTAAGATCAGACATGGCGTGTGTTAGGATAGGGTTATCACTCAGGTTACACTCACCATTCCCATGTAATGTAGTCTTTGTGAACTTTTTAAAATATATAAAGAAAACGTCTCGCTTCTGCTGGAGTTACTTCAGAGAGATTTTATGGCTGCCTGCCTAATGCTGAAAGGAAGGAACTCTGGTTTTAAGTCTTGGACTTATCCCACATCAAAATCCGATCAGTTTTAGTTACAGCAAATGGGTGTGTTTTTGTTTGTTTGTTTGATGGAGGAAGGTCATTGGTTAATTAAATAAAGAAGCTGCTTGCCCTCATAGGTTAAAACATAGGTGGGAGGAGTAAACAGAACAGAATGCTGGGAGGAAGAGGAAGTGAGCTCAGATTCGACAGCTCTGCTCTCTGGAGCAGAGACACCATGCTCCTGGCTCCTGGGCGGACGCGGGTATAGCTCTGCTCTCTGAGACACACACGATGAAGCTCCCACCCAGGATGGACGTAGGCTAGAATCTTCCCGGTAAGACCGGTGCTCACAGATTATTAGAGATGGGTTGATCGGGATATCAGAATCAGCCAGTAAGAGCTAGAGCTAAAGGGCTAAGCAGTGTTTAAATGAATACAGTTTGTGTGTAATTATTTCGGGTAAAGTTAGCCGGGTGGCGGGAAGCAGCCCGCCGCTCCTATTACTACATTTGTTTACGCGTGAAGTGCCGAGGATAAACATAGAGAATGCACCCAGGGTTCTTTTCTGAGCTCCAATATAAGGACTGTTTATAAACCAATAACATTTTAAGGTTGTAATGATGAAAGTGAATCTCCCTCTGATTGTGGCCAAAACAATGATCCGTGTCTAGGGAAATAGAAAAATTCTCAAAGCTCAAAAATTATATTCAGTCCAGGGGCCGGAAGTAGAATCAGTGTTAGAATGCAGGCTTAGCCTGTGTAAGGCCCTAGGGCTGACTGTCAGCACCATAAATAATTAACCTAAGTCTGGCATTTAGGACTTGCTTTGCAATGGTGTATGAATCACAGGGCAGATAGACAACATATTCAGCTAAATGATGACTCTCGAATTATAAAATCCAATTCTGGGGTTGCCATTACCTCATCTCAAGCTGACTCACTTTAATGGCATACAGTGGGTGACACGAATGACATAAATCATCACCAACAATAACTTCATTCAACCTCTTGAACTACTGAACACTTAGTGAAAAAGATGAGCAATACAAA
This sequence comes from Microtus ochrogaster, assembly GCF_000317375.1. Lineage (NCBI taxonomy): Eukaryota > Metazoa > Chordata > Mammalia > Rodentia > Cricetidae > Microtus > Microtus ochrogaster. Next base: position 51,888,145 of record NC_022026.1, read on the forward strand.
ATGAAGACTTCATTCTGCACTGCTGAAATAAACTGAAGTTTTGGGACACAATCCAAAAGCCACCAACTAAGGCATTCTTTCTATACCGATAAGTGATAATAACTGGCCTTGGGTAAGAGGCTGAACCACAAAAAACTGGCAGTCCCCTGGCTTTGATGCTCTAGCTTTCCAGGCTGTTTAGATCCATCTAGATGTGCTACCCAGTCTTATAGAAAAAAATGTATATTTTATATTTAAATATAATATAGTTAATAGTATATTTAAACATATTGGCCATATATTTAATATTGTCAGCGACATTCCAAATTAGGAGCTCAAAACAGACATGTTGTTTCTGGGTAGAGCAATGGATAATATGCTCACTTCCTTTCAAGACAACTGTCTGCAAGGTAGAGAAAAGCAGCAACCATCTGAATGGGGGCAGCCTGTGGCAACAACTCCAAAACTTACCACCAGAAAAGAGTATTTCTCATGTGTGTCCTTCAGAGCTCTGGGCTGTCCTATTACTTCAGGTTACAGAAGGAAAAGGAGACAAAATGTCAGGAACCAAGAGAGGGGCGCTAGAAGTAGGAAGGGCAGACTGTTGAGAAATATAGAAGTATAACTTACCACAAATCGTGAAACTCTCAGAGGGGCTTTAATATCTCTTTAAACTGCCCCTTACAATTCTGCTACCCAGGGAAATGCAAGTGTGTGTTGCATGTGTGCACACGCATGGACATATTTCATGTATGTTGCATGTGTACCGTTTGCGCACACGCATGTGGAGGCTGGGGCAACACTGTCTTCCTTCACTCACTCTCCACCTTTATTTTCTTTTTTGAGACAAGGTCTCTCAGTGAACCAAGCTCATCAATTCAGCTAGCCTGGCTGACAATTCTTCAGCAATTATCTGTCTCTACCCCCTACTCTGAAGCTGAGGTTAAGAGAGCATGATGCCACCTCCAGCTTTTTATGTGGATTCTGGGGACCCGAACTCAAGTTCTCCTTGCTTGTGTGGCAGTCACCTCGCGAACTGAGTCACTTCTGCTGTCACCAACAAACTTCTTTTTGTGTGTGAGACAGGGCTTCTCTGTGTAGCTTTGGTGCCTGTCCTGGAACTTGCTCTCTAGACCAAGATGGCCTCGAACTCACAGCGATTCGCCTGTCTCTGCCTGCCGAGTGCTGGGATTAAAGGTGTGTGCCACCACTGCCCAGCAAACTTTTTTTTAAAACTCTACTTTGTTTCTAAGTTTAGGGGGAGGGTGATTAAGTGCGCATGCATGCAGATGCCCACAGAGGCCAGAAGAGGGCACCAGATACACTGGAGCTGGAGCTACAGGCAGCTATGGAGCTACAGACATCCCAGCATGGATGCTAAGGACCAAAGTGGTTCTCTGGAAGAAGAGTCAGAGCTTTTAACTGCTGAGCCATCTCTCCATTCCCATCCCAACAAACTCTTAATTGTGGATTTTAAAAATCTCACTTCCCAGTCCTTATTTTCATAAGCAGTAAAATAAAGGGACTAGATCCTGAGACTCTGAAAGTGCCCTCGAAATTGAAAGGTGAGAGGAACCTTTCACTAGCTAGGGCTTATACCCTAGCTTTATTTTTTTCTAAAGTTTTTTTCTGACTTTCAGAAAGTACCTGATTTGAGATAATATATTTAAAAACCTGATATTTCAACTGGTGTTCTCCATTTGAATTCTAGAACACAGAAAATAGTTTTAGTCATGCCTGTCTCAATTCTTCCAGAGAGCTAGGAGTAGGGTCCATGCTAGAGGGCACTTCTGGAACAGAAGCTACAGGGAAGAATTTGTGGCATACAATTCATGCCCATAGTCCACTGTAGTCTAATTCTCTCTTGGGCTTCATTTGAGGAAAATGCATTCTTTTTTTTGGATTTGGAAGAGCTTGGCTCAATCCTTCCCAACTTGTGAGGAAGTCCATGCCTTGTGCCAATGTCTGCGGAGTCCTAGGAACCCCTGATTCCTGCCCAGTTCTTGCTAAGATTTCTGGCTCTTGCTGAATATCACTAAAACATTTTTTTTTTTACTGTTGTTACCTTGTCTGTGTCCAGGTTGGAAATACAGCCCTGCTTCCTCCATCTAATTGAGGGGAAACAGCGCTCTCCAAAGCAAAGAAACTCTAGATTATGTTTTACAAAAAAAAAAAAAAAAAAAAAAAAACACCAGAGTCAACAAACTAGAGCCTTAAAACTTTATTCCATAGATGTATAATCCCAGTGTTCTGCTTGTGATACTTTAATTTTTTTTATATAATATCCTGAATATTTTCTTATTAAGCACCTTGATCTCTGGGTTTTCTTTTTCTCTTTTATTTTCGATTCTGGGGTGTCAAACCTACGTATGCCAAGCAAACACTCTACTATGGATCTACATGCCCAAACTACCCAAACTACTGAGCTGCTTTTAATACCATACTAATTTGTTTATGAATACAAGTCCCTCTGTTCCTTCTGGACACCAAAACAATTCCTGGAAGTGGCTAATGAATAAAAGAACCAAAAACTCATGTGTTAAGAACCGAGGCAACCACTATCTTTCTGTCGCGAGGTGTCATGGGGGGGGGGGCGGGGAGAGAGAGAGAGAGAGAGAGAGAGAGAGAGAGAGAGAGAGAGAGAGAGATGCCCTCCCCCTCCCCCATCCTTCCCTGCCTGTTCTACTGCGCACTGGCTGCAACGCAGAAGAGCTGACCCTGTTGCTGGGGGCTTAGAGGTGAACCAGCCCTGAGGGTGTGAGAGCAGGTAAAGCTGGCCTGCCCTCCCATAAGCCATGTTGTGGCATAGGTGAGGGAAAGATGGACCTTCCCCCTCCCGGCTTACCACTTGCAGCAGGCAGGAGATCTGCCCATGGGGGCATGAGAGTGGGGGAGTTGAACTGACCCTCATCAAAGGCAGCACTCAGGAGAGTGCCCCCCATCACCATGCCTGGGCAAAACAGTAGAGCTGGCCCTGGCGGTCTGGGTTTGGTGAACCAAGGCTGAGGACCTGAGAGAAGAACCGGCCCTCAGCCCTTTGCTGCCTGCTCCATTGTGTAAGCTAGCCAGGGCAGTGCTGGAGAGCCCGCCAGGTGGTGACGACGAGACAAAGCAGACAGGCTGGCCGACCCACCTATCATCCAGGCCCAGAACTAGGGTTATGAGTTGGCCCACCCCAACATCCACTCCATCGATGGACTGCTGGAAGCTGTGAAGGGGCCAGCTCGGCAGATTCAAAGCTGCAGGATCTCCATGACACAGGCAAGAATAGAATAGACAAGAGGAGTGTTAGACCCTGGCATCTATCTCAGCCCCCAGACCTGGTCTGGACTTCAAATCCCAGCAGGCCAGTCCTGACCCCTCTGGGAGCTGAGATAGATGCCAGGGACTGGGGCCTAGGCTCCCAGCCTAACAAGGAGTCCCAGTGAGGGCCCAGTATCAATAATGTAGCAGAAGCCAGAGGCCTCAAACCAGACCAATGACTCATTGCAACCAACACTTGCAAGCAAGGGTGTGCGGTGTGACTCGCTGGACCACACTACTGCTTACACACCAAGATTTTGTTTTATTTGGTTTATATTTGTTCGTTTTGTTTGTTATTGTTTGTCTCTACATTTTTATTTTATTTTGCAGGGGGGAGGTTGCAAGGGCAGAGAGGATGGATACTAAGGGATGGGGGGATGAATGAGATCGGGATGCATGATGTGAAATCCACAAAGAAGCAATAAAAAGGTGGGTTTTTTTTTTTAAGAAAAAAGAAGGGAGGCAAATTAACATTCGGTCTGGCTCACGACTGCCCTCCTTTCTATCCATAGAAATATTTTTCAGTGAATGTTTCGTTTCTCTTTCCATTTTTTTTTTTTTTTTGGTATTTTGAGGCAGGGTTTCTCTGTGGTTTTGGAGCCTGTCCTGGAACTAGCTCTTGTAGACCAGGCTGGTCTCGAACTCACAGAGATCCGCCTGCCTCTGCCTCCCAAGTGCTGGGATTAAAGGCGTGCGCCACCACCGCCTGGCTCTCTTTCCATTTTATAGTGATTTCCGTAGAACATACTCTAAAAAGCCATAAACATTTATAACAACTACTGCACACTAAGCAACCCATAGTAAAAGTCTCTGCCCTCCTGCTACCAGGATTTCTCGTGGATCTTCCTTCCACAGACAAGTCAGCGCCTGGCCGAATTTCTCACCTGTTCTTTCTGGCTCTCATTGTCAGTGGGGCTTGTCGTCATTTGCTCTCTGACTCCTGCTCCACCCTCCCTTCTCTCTGTCTTCATTCACCCCAGGACTTCCTACCAGTGTCTGTCTGGACAATTCAGCCCATTGTCTTTGCTGCCTCCCTCCATTCGGTGTCTAAAGCCTTCACCTCCCATCTCCCATGGAGCCCAGTGAAAGACCTTAGGACCTTCTTAAACTTTGATGGTATAATCACATTTTCCCCCTTGTTGTAATAGCCTAAACCAAACGCTTTGATGCCAGCGTTAACATTCTTTCTCAGCTACTTCGACCACCACTTAGGAATGCAGGGCCAAGTTTCTTAGGGACCATAGCTGCCCCGTGTCTGGAAATGGGGCTCTCTGTTTGTTACAGTTCTCTCTTTTTGCATACAAACCACTCCAAACTCTGGTGGCTTCAAGCAATGACAATGCCATTTTTTTTCAGTAGTTCTTTAGTGAGCGGTTCTTCTGCCCCGTATGTTATCTGGAGTTGCAGTTATCTGACTTCCTTGGTAAATTCTGGCTGTCTAGTGGCTTCTCAGCAAGCAGCACTGACCCATATACCTCAGCTCTCCTTCACGCGGCTTCTCAATGTGGTGTCTCACAGTACAGTAACTGTGAGTTATACGAGTACATACTAGAAGAAAATATACAAAGAGGAGGATGCCTCAATTTCCAGTATTCTTGATGACAGTGATGGGCAGGTTTTTGTTCTTTGTTTTCAAACATTTTTTTTTTTTTGTAGTTTTGGTTTTGTTTTTTGAGAAGGGTTTCTCTGTAGCTTTGGAGCCTGTCCTGGTGAAAGACCCCCAGTGTAGGGAGACTCTCACTCAAGTCTCAGGATAACACTGTTATTCTTTTGGTCCCTGCCCTAGCCACGCCCACTCCTTTTAACCTCCGACTGCCCGCGATTGCTCACTCTCTCCCTGAGTTCTCTCCCGGTGTACACACGGGCTTTGCCTCTCTCCT